>NW_028261384.1:85094919-85251169 GCF_051295495.1 Thamnophis sirtalis | reverse complement strand
CATTATTTTCTTCAAGATTTGATTTTTGATAAGCTTATACACTTTCATCTATCTTAACTTTTGAAAAATTCTCAGTATCACCCTTCCTCTTTTGACCTTACCAGCAAGAGTGACACTACAAGCATTTATCTTCTCACCAGCCTCACTGTCATATGGAACCTACTGTACTATTCCACTAATTTATTTCCATGGGAAGAGGGAATGACATAGTAAAACAACACAAAGCAAAAAAACAACAGAATTGAGGTTATTATTGGTTTATAGCAGGTTCGTTGAAATGCATCTTCTAACATGAACAGATAACATATGTAGGGAAATATTTGATTCAGATATACATGACAATGTATGTGATAATAATATAAATGTCAGACAATAACATTTAAGATACTCTATACATTGTTTTTCCTTTTTGAAGTTGAAATGGCCATTAACAAGTTACATAGGGGTCTGACCCCTGCTGAATGAAAGTCTTATCCTTGAGTTTGCAAAAAACAATTATCAACATTACATTTGTTGACTGTATGTTGACCCCTACTCTGCCTTTTCTGAAACTATTGAATGCTCTCAAAATTAGAGAAATGTTTACAATGTTGCCAAATTCTATAAATGATAGCCACCAGCATTTCAACTATTCCTCCGAATGTTGGCTGAACTCAGCAAAACATAGCTTGATCCACATACGATTCCTATATGCAAGTTGTAGGAAAATAATATCTAAGCAATGTAAGCTGATACATGGTAGAAAATTTGACTGTTTTCAGTGGAAGAACTCTGCAATTATGCACTCTGCAATGCATTATTTTACATAGGTAATTTTAAGATTGAACTGCAATTATTTTGTAATGAAGCAGAATTAGGGCCTAGAATTATGGAAGTTGTAGCTTAATACATCTGGAAGATTAAAGATGAGAGAAGACAGATTCTTGTCAAAAGTGGACAATGGTTTCATTATCTGCATTGCATATATGTGTATTAATTTTTTTTCAATAATGCTGCTGATTGCAATAAACAGCCTAAGCAAGCAAGATTCAACTTGGTCAATAAATACTTCCTTTTCTAATTGAAATGGTTGAAGCTATAATTTATTATATTATTTTTACATGAAAGTGGTAGTGATAATGGGTAGTGTAGGAGTAGGAAAACAAAAATATGTGCAAAGGGCAAACCAGAAAAGGACCCAGTCTGGAAATACTTGGGTGAACAATAATATTTTAGTTAAAGCTTAGCTAGCTAACATTCAGATATATCTTGGTAAGAAAAGAGGTTTTTGGCATACATTAATATTAGCAATAAAAGATACTGAATACATGAAGGGAACTATTTATTACAAAAGTCTGAATAAGAGGGAAAACTTCCTCTATACACATAAGAATGATTTCAAGTTCAACCTGCAATTGTGGAAGAAGAATTCACTGATGCCATCAACTGTTCATTCCTCTACAATCTCCCAATTTACACTGTATGCATTATTTTCATATAGAAAGAAAACATGAGTTAGAATCGAAACAACTGTAGAATTGATTTGGAAAATGTTTCAGAATTAGGTAGCTAATGGGTAGGGGAATTGCTGTCAAAGACACCAAGGCCCTGGAATTATATACTGTAATCATTGGTGACTGTCACTTAACTACACACATGAGTTTTGGTATAGGTAGTCCTCGACTTACAACCATTTGTTTACTGACCATTAAGTCACAACAGCACAGAAAAAAATGATATCATTTTTCACACTTACATCCATTGCATCATCCCCATGATCATGTGATCAAAATTCAGACATTTTGCAACTGGCATGTATTTATAAGGATTGCAGTATCCCAATGATTATGTGATTACATTTTATAATATTCTGACAAGTCAAGGGGGAACTCAGATTCACTTAAGAACCATGTTACAAATTTAACACCTGCAGTGATTTGCTTAACAATGGTGGCAAGAAAAATATCTAACATCTATCTTGCTTAGCAAAATTTTGGGCTCAATTGTGGTCTTAAGTTGAGGGATACCTGTATATAACTTCCTCCTTTTTCTTCTTTGCTTTAATTACAAATAACAAATGTCATAGCAAAAATATTTCTGATTGCAAACAAAATGTACTAACAATAATACTATGTCCTCCTTCCCCGTTCTACCCACTCCAGCACAATTATATCTGAGTCACTAATCCAGATGCAAGACTAGAAGAGTTGAAGGGGCGCTTCTGTCATCCTCAGGATAGCAGTCATTATGCCAAAACATCAGCAATGCTTTATGAAGAAGAGGAACTACAAAGCCATTTATGACACAGGTCCCCTCTCCTCTTCCCCCTGTTCTTAAATTGTAGACTGCTCCTGCAGAAAGACTTCCGATCCAGAAGGAACTCGCTCAGCTTCCGAAGCCAAGGCTGCCTGGCGCAGCACACTCATGTGCTCCTCCGCCGCAGACAAGGATTGGTCAATCCAGTCCATGCGGCTGGGGAACTGGCAGGCATGCCGCGTGATCAGCACCAAGTGACTCACTGAAAGCAGCAGTGCTGTCGTCCTGCAAAAGAAACAGAAATTGGGGCAAGGCTGATGAACCAAGCCCAAGCCCAGCCTTTCCTACTCCACTGCCAAGTTTCCTCCAGCTTTTTTTAAAATTTAAAGTGTGCATGCTAAATTGATATTATAATACTAATATTTAATTACCATATTTATTTAGTTTGATGCTGCCTAATTTTAAGTAGCTATTTAACATTAATATTATAACATTTTTAATATAGTTCTAGAACTTTTGCATTTTGATTGTGACAAACAAAAATATACAATATCAAGAGAGTAAAAGAATTGAAATGGAAATAGACTGGTCACATAGCAAGAAGAACTGATGGCAAGTAGATAAAGGCAGTCATAAAATGGATCCCACTTGATAAAAAGCATCCATGAAAAAGACCTAAAACAAAATGGATCAGCAACATCAGCTAGTATTATGAAGTCAATTGTCAAAAAGAAGTTGAGGACCATATTGGTTGGAAAGGTTTTATTTTTTTTTAAATCTCATGCATATAGAAGCAGCCTTCATCCTGCAGTGGATTGACAATGGCTAAAATGATGATTAGTGAATTCAAAAAGAAAAGGCAAGAGAAAAAACAAATCATTTTGGATGAGATAATAAGATGAGAACTTAAAAGAAGTTTCCAGATAAGGTTAATATTTCTCAACATTAAGCTTCTATAGGGATAATTATCTATATTAACACTAAGAGAATGGAATAAAAATGAATTATGCAAAACAAAAAATGAATTTACACATAAACTAAAGAAATGATTGATATATAAGTCTCAAAAAAGAACAAATGATAAAATTACAAAAAGATACTATAAACATGATTATGAAAAAGTATTTCATCAATATTGTTTCAATTTATGTAAATTTCCATGGAGAAAATAGTTGAATATTTCAAGAAACAAAATTTGCTGAAGAATAGACTCGCAACAATAAGGAAAATTTGCGAGGGGAAGAGCCAAGGTCATGACGATATGGTCGTGCAGTCTCGATGCTCTGAGACCGCAGCCAATACTTTTGCTGCTGGGTGGTCCAAACGGACCTAAACCATCCCGAAGAGACGGTGAACAGGAAGAATACATTTTGCTGATCTCGGGGATATTGCAAAATCCCTGAAAGAAGCAAGAGAAGCTCTTCAAGCTGGAGGTAAAAAATCCAGCCAAGGCAGATGAAGTCGGGGTGCTACAAAATGGAAGGATACGGAAAGTGAAAGTGTTCCACCTGGTGAGGAACTTTTACTGTTTTAAAAAGAGACTGCCTATAAAAACTTAAAAATTAATTTAAATTGAAGAATAGAAGAGTCAAGCGGCCGAATTAAATTTGGAATGGTTTTGGGCAGTGGTTATCTTACTTTTTAAATGCTATCTTCATGGATGGAATTTATATAAGCCTTTTGAAATTGATGGATTAAGTTTTCTTCTTCCACCTTCTATTTATGATTCTCTGTAATTTATAGGGTAAAGTCTTCCTCTTTCATTGCAGCAGGTATTTTTCTAATTCATTTAAAGATTGGACTCTTTTTTTCTAACTTGAAACACAAGTTACAAAGATATAAAAGGAAACTTTTTAACAGCGTTACTGCTGCTCGGAGGCTGGGAGGCTTTTGTTCTTCCATGGGTTCTTTTTGACTTGGCGCTATAAGGCTTTACTGCTAAGCTACAAAGGGTGATAAGAAGGAAAACACACAGATGGCCCTTTGAAGTGCAAATAACATCCTTTGTGAATCTATGCTTAAATTTTATTAACCTTCCAAGCCAGAGCAGCTGTGTTTGTTAGAATGCAAATTTGCAAAAGATACTTTCAGAAGTACAGAAGTTATCAAATATATATGAAAGAATAGATCAAAAGCTGGAATACTTAGAGCACATAATAATAAAATATGATGAAAAAATTGAGGATGTTTATCAAATGCAAGACGGGGTGATTGAAACTCCAAAAAATGAAGTGGAAGATGAATATAAAGAGATTAAACCTGCTAATATTGATGGTAATTGATTTGTTCCTGAAAATGGAAAGAATGGAATACTGGAAGAGGAAGCAAATGGAGAGGAATTCTATTCCAGAGGGCAGGATATAGAAGAGGAAAAAATTAAAGAATTTATGGACTCAAAGAAATAAATTCTACTAGCAAAAGTATTGATAATATTGCTGACAATCAAAGACAAGCTGAATAAGGAAACAGAAAGAGGGCATCAAGATTATATGAGAGATTTTTCAAGCAAGGAGTTGCTAAGAGAAGTCCATACAAAGCTGATCAAGAAGATGATTAGAGGATTGGTATCACAAATGACAGAAGATATGAAATTGTTTTGTTATTGGAAAGATACAGGTTGATAGATAGAAGAATATAATTTAAAACTAGTTAAACCTAATGAAATTTATTGATAATAGATATAGCTTAAATAAATAACTGATAATGTTACTAATGTACACAATGTATAGTGTTATGATGAGTATAATTAGATATGAATATTGAATGGTACCCATGTATGGAAGATTAGCAATCCTTTTGGATTATACATAAAGGATAATAGTAATAGTAATAGTAGCAATAGTAATAGTAATAGTAATAATTTAATTGTTACCAACAATAATAGTAATAGTAATACCAATAATTTAATTGTTACAGAGGCGCAAATGTTGCCTCTGTAATGAGAAAGACGAGACAGTTGATCACTTGATCAGTGGGTGCAGCAAAATTTCACAAATTGATTACCTACAACACCATGACTGCGTTGCTAAGATCATACACTGGAAATTGTGCCAAAAGTTTGGATTTGAGTTCAGCAAAAACCACTGGGACCATCAGGTTGAGAAGGTTTTAGAGAATGAGAAAATCAAGATCTTGTGGGACTTCAGAATACAGACTGACAGGCACTTGGCCCACAATGCACCTAACATAACAATAGTTAAAAAGAAAAAAAGTATGGTTCATTGACATTGCAATACCTGGAGATGCATGAATTGAAGATAAACAGTAAGAAAAAATCACAAAGTACCAGGACTTGCAAATTGAAGCGACTGTGGAAAAAGAAATTGTGTGTTGTCCCAATTGTAATTGGAGCCCTTGGAGCAATACCTAAAGGATTACCTCGCTATTTGGAAATTTTAAATTTATCAGACTTGAACATTTTGATTCTACAAAAAACCACCCTACTTGGAACAGCTTATATCATCCGACATTACCTTAATAGTTCCTAGGTCCTTGGTTAGGACTCGAGCTGTTGAGCTACCAACCAGCCCCAAAGGCTGTGAATCTCACCAAAGATTAACCACATAATAATAATTTAAAAAAAGAACTATTCGATACAATTAAAGTTTTAATTATTAGGGGGAAAATGTTATGATACCGGATATAGTCAAATAAAAGAGGGATAAGAATATCAATGCATTTATAGATATGGATATAACATAAGGAAACTAGATGTAAACTTTAAACAGTGATTTGGAAAGGAGGATTAGGAAACTTTATTATTAAATATTATGGATGTTTAGCTAATTGGAAAGATACAGCATGATAGATGAAAGTGTTTAATCTAAAACTAGTTGGACTTAGTGAAATTTAGTGACAATAGATATGGTTAAATAAAGAATTGAAAATTATAACGTATACATATGTGTTGTGGCCCAGCAGGATCCGGTTGAGCTGCTGATGGACTCGGATAGCAAGGAACCATATGAGTCTGCCAGGGAAGATGTGGAGGACCCTGGGCAGGGTTCCGACTCAGAGCAGGGATCAGAGAGGCTGGTTGGCCACCAGGAGGTGCCTGAGGCATGGAGCAGTGTGGAGGACTCAAGGCAGTTTGTTCCTGACACCAGACACAGAAGGGTGGAGAAACGGAAGCAGCAGCTGTGGAGGCAGACTCAGAGATGATAACTAAGCCCAAGTGGTTGTGGCTTGGCCTCTCCCAAGAGAGTATATAAGTAAAGAAGTGGGGAGGAGTCATTTGCAAGACATAGCCATTTGAAACTGTATTGGAATACTCTGTCTGTCATGTATCTGTGCCTGTGGGATTTTCAACTAGTCTTGCGTGTGAGTCGTGTCTGGGCCTTCAGCCAAAAGGAGTTGATAAAGCCGTGATTAAAGAGTGGCAAACAGCCAAGCCTGTGTCTGCGTGATTTGCAGGTCAGGGTGGGGTGGGGTCAGAACACATATGTATTGGTATAAGAAGTAGTAATTGGATATGAATATTGAATGGTACCTATGAAAGAAAGATGAGAAATGGTTTGGTTACATATAAAAATTAATAAAAAAGAATTGAATTATGATAATGGATATAGTCAAATAAATGAGCGAAAATGATAACAATGTATATAGGGGTATTGGTACAACATAGGGAAATTGGATGTAAATTGTAAACGGTGATTTGGAAAGGAAGATTAGAAACCTTTGTTACTAAATGTTATTGATGTTTAGCTAGAATAGGCCATAAGGAATAGTATTGGGATACTAGAAATAGCAAATGAGATGCCATTATGTGGTTATGTCTTGAGCTTTGGTATGTTTTATGATGAAGGACATTTAAACAATTATAGTTAAATGAGAATGGGGGTAGGATGATGGTAATATGTACAAATATATTTGATTTAAAATACTGGAATTAATATGAATCATGGGTGACTGAAAGAAACGCACAATTTTTTTTTGTAACCAACTGATATACTTTCTACAGTATGTAAAAAAAGAGGATTTTTTGTGTTGTGTCTGTTTTGAAAACTAAAAATAAAAAACTTTTATTAAAAAATATAAGGAAAATTTGCAAAGCTATTAAAAAAAAACACCCTAAAAGAGGAAAGGTGCCTGAACCAGATGGGTTACTGGTTTATTATCATAAATACTCTGAGGATAAACGTTTATAACCTTCACAAAAAATGATGAATTTATTTTACAGAAGGGAAAGATGCTAGAGAATCAAAAAGGTTATGTTCCATTAATGTGTAAGAAGGAACAAGATTTGAAATCAACAAGAAACTCAACTGATACCATTATTGAATAATAGCTATAAGTTGTATATAATGATTTTGGCTGAGTGCTTAAAAATAATTTTGCAAGAATTTATTTATGAGAATTATTAATGTGTTTGCCAAAAAGTCAGTTAAAGGATAAAATCAGAAACGTTTTGAACATCTTAAATCAACATAATGAAAAGTAAACTTGATTTTTTAAAATGCAGAATAAAAATGTCAATTTAAACTGAAATTTCTTATTTAAAATTTTGAAAGATATGAATTTTGGAAAAAAATATTAAAATGGTAGAGCAGATTTTTTTCCTTGTTTTCCTCCTCTAAAACTAATGTGTGTCTTATAGTCCAGTACATCTCATAGTGTGAAAAATATGGTATACTGTTTTCTAGATTATATATGTAGTTAGAAAGTAAGGCAGACATCTATCCTTTTTCTCATGAGCGATCATTTTAAAAAGAAGAATAAGTTGTAAATCTGTTTGGAGAAATTAGCATGTCCCTCCTTCTCACTTGTTTTTTCCTTTCTCAAAACAATTCAAATTTAAATTTATCAAAAAGAAAAAAAAATGGCACAGAAAATGGCGCATATGGCGCATATGCAATGTAAACAGAGGCCCTCTTTTCTCTAAAATAAAGGTATCACACTTTCCCTCCAAAGCAAAGCCTACTCACCTGGCATCTAAGAGTTTGGGGTCCAATGGTGGATACATAGATCGGACCACATCATCTACCCTATGAGGAAAACATAGATGGTATAGTTGTAATTTAACAATGTACACATTAAGAAGTGAAATAAAAACTGCTATGTATCTGTCTGTCCATTCATCCATCCACTCATCCCTCCCCCTCTTTCTCTGTCTAGTATAAGGGGCATGGCAAGTATCTTGAACAGAATTGCAGCCTAGTTTACTTATCCCGTCTCTAAAACTTTCCTGATCTATCCTGCAAATCCAAGGGCATTGAAAACAGAGTGGGCAAAGAGCAACAAGGGCAACTGCCCCAGTCATGGAAGAATCCCGTCCAAAGTATGACCAGTTGAAACAGTCCTTTTCCTAAAGAAGTTGCTTCAACAATAATCCCACAATAGTATTCTGTATATCCTCCCTTCTATTTATTCATTTGGTTTATATCCAAAGGTGGGATTCAACCAGTTCTAGCCTATTTGCTAGAACCAATAGTTAATTTTCTAAGCAGTTTGGAGAACTGGTTGTTAGAAGAAATATCCTTTTGTTTTGTTTTTTCCACAACACGGTTAATCCTATAAGGAAAGCAGGAAAGAAACATTCTGGTATTGGCCTAATCTCTATTGCCCTGCTTACAGAAACTGCCTCTCCTTTTACCCTTATTACATTCTGGGCAGTACGCCCAAACTTACTGATTCCAGATGTTTTGTTTTGTTTTTAAATTTCCCTTTGCTGGTTCTTTGCTAGGGCTTGATTTTCTTAAAGGGGAAGGATTGTTTTAAGCTTTTTACACTGCTGTTGGGATGAAATAGTCCCCCGTTGGAATTCTTCCAGCTGGGATGCAGTGGTTAGCACTTTGAAGAAATAATTGAATAATGAAGCAGAGCTGCCAGAAAGAAGCTTTTAATGACAAGAAACCAAGATGAACGACATTCAGCAAGGCTTCTTGACTAGCTAGAAAGATTGACACTCAAACATTTATATACCCTTTCTGAGTTTTGGTCTAAAACTGGTTTTTGGTGAAGTTTAATTCTGTGCTTGGTGATGTTTAATCTTGTGTTTATTGATGGAATAATTTTCCCTATTCAGCTTTGTTTGGAAAGAAAAATGTTAACCTCTGTTCCTGAAAAGAAGCAGCTTCAGAAATCTGACTAGTTCCTGTGTCTATTTGTTCTGGTAATTGGTTTAATAAGCAACAGCTACTGTATTTACTCCTTTGTATCATTCTAGCGTTAATTGCTTTCTTTGTAGTTAGCCTATCTCAAGTGTTTACACTTGAGCTTGCCTGGGGTGTGAGATCTGGCAATGAGCTTGTGTTTTAATTTTAAAAATATTTAAATTTGTGATTTAATTATTTGTATTGTGTTTCATTTTTTCCTGCCTCATGTTTTTTTTTCTATCTGGGGAGTGGGTCTTTTTTCATTGTTTAAGTGGTTCTTGGCACTGTCCTTTTGGGGTGTACTTCTAGGAGGCAGGAGGCAGACTTAGCACTGATTTTTTTACTGCCTTTCTGCGGGCATGTGATCTTTCCTTAAATCTGGAAGATTTCCTTAGGATATCTTACAAGGTGAATGAGGCCAGCTGGTATCTTTAAGTGGTGCAAATGGATCTAAGGGTTGCTTCTCCTGGGTGTGTTTTTTCTGGAGAGCTTAAATGACCTCTCTGCTAAAGGATTTCACTTTATGAGCAAGACTTCGCTGCTGATAATTATCATTGCATTTTAACTATTTTAATTCCTCATGGTCCTCTGGTACCCTGCCTGATTTGTAACTCCAACTTGCAGGTATTTCTAATCTAATGATTGGTATTTAGGGCAGCTTTTTGCAAGCAAAGAAGCTTTTTGTATTTTTGGACAGGTAATCCTTGATTTATAGTAGTTCATTTAGTGACCATTGAAAGTTACTATGAAAAAAGTGACTTATGACTGTTCTTTATACTTACGATCACAAGAGGCTAGGTTAGGTGAAGCCCTCCTCAACATGAGTGATCACTCCCACCCAGTCACATGCCCATCCAGCTATGCCCACCCAGCCATGCCCACAGAACCAGTAGTAAACAAATTTGAATCCCACCACTGTTTATATCCCATATTTTGTTCAGGCTAAAATGGATTTTTTTCTCCCTAGACCAATCTAGAGTCCTGTTCCCCTTAAGTTCTTTATAACTCGCACCTTGGGCTGATTCGTTTGGCCACAACGATAATGTCACTTAGGCTTGCTGGATACTTCATTTGAGCACCTGACCCCATTGTCATGGCAACAAGCTTCTCGGTGAGAGTGTGGCAGATCTATTCAGAAAGTAAGATAAGTATTATTTATGTGAGGTGGGTTTGTCTGCTACTTAATTGTACTTACTACTTACATGTGTTCCTGTGGACTGTGCACCTTCTATCTTCACATTATGATTTTGGGGAAAAAATCAGAAATGTACCTTTAGGATAGCAATGCAGTGAGAAACCAGGCCCCTAAGGAAAAAGAAAATAGCAGCAAATTAGAGAAGTACTTCACCAAAAGTCCTCTACTTGGACTCTTCCATGATTTTCTGGTCTTCAGTTTTCTGGCGTTCAGTTTTCCTATTTAGACACACGATTTTTTGTTTCTGAGCATTCTGCAGGACATTTTGTTCTCAGCTCACTTGAATAATTTGGCTCTTGTCAAGTTGACAAGTTTCCCTTCAAGAATTGATTAAACAGAACATCAACGCACATTCTGCAGTGTGGTGGCACAGTAGTTAGAATACAGTATTGCAGGTTAATTCTGCTGACTGCCGATTGCCAGCAGTTCAGCAGTTCAATTCTCACTGGCTCAAAGTTGATTCAGCCTTCCTTCCTTCAGAGGTTTGTAAAATGAAAATCCAGATTGTTGGGGGCAACATGTTGAATCTATAACCACTTAGAGAGGGCTGTAAAACACTGTGAAGTGTATATAAAAGCTATTACTATTACACACCCTCACTGTCAACTTTGAGATGGATTGGACCAGTCACAGCCAATTTTCTCCTTTCCCAGCTTGACACACTTTGGAGGGATGAGGGAACTTTGGAATGTAAAATCAGACATCAACAACTTCCTTTCTCATGGGAACCAAGGTCATCCCCTCAGGTGCTGGTCAAAACCTGGAAGAGGTTACCAAGGAAGAGATACCCAGAAAGCCTAACTGAACAATATGACCTATGACAAAGAGGGAGAGAGCTGTCTAATCTTTAATTGTACAGAAAGCACGAGAAATAGCCAGAGCTGGTTTTAAGACCATCCATGCCAAAATGATGTACTCAATAAAACAATTTTTTGAGGAAACTGAAAGTTCTTGGAGTGCTGATTCATTGGGTTGTCAGTTGAAACCTTAACAATAAACTAGCTCTCACTAGAGAATTGAAGACATTCATAGACATGGGTGCACCCAATGCTTAATGAAGCTGTCCACAATTCTGAAGCTAGGAATACGAATGAGGAAATTGCCCCAGTCCATGAAGTTCGAGCAGATGGACTAGTCCCTAATAGGAAGCTCCCCCACAATGCACCTGATTGAGTCTGTATGATTGTAGATAGGCAAGCATCATAAGATCATCTGGTTCATAATAGTGCTGAAAATGATGGAGGTAGTGATTCTGGGAATGTCCTGGCTAGAAAAGTGGGGTCTGACCATACGATGGCAGAAAGGAGAGTGGAAAAGGAGCATAAGGAGGGAACTTCCCTCCTTTTCTCATTGGAAACTTGGGGGACAGGCTGAATGGCAGAGTAAGGAGGTTGGAGTAAGCGTGCAGTTGAAAGCGGATTCATAACAGCAGCCAGAGATTCAGCTCATCCCCTGAGAGTATCTCAGGGGATGAGAGTATCTGAGAGAACCTGAAAGGGATGTTCAGTGAAGAGGAATGTGATGTCCTACACTGCCACCCCATCCTACCGACTGAGTAATAGATCCTGCCAGAGGCGAAAGTCCCCAAGTCAAAGATATACTCTATGACCCCAAAAGAGTTGGAATATTTGAGAAACTACATTTATAAGAACCTTGGCAGGGGATTCATCCGGCTGGCCAAGGTCCGTGTAGCACCCTCCCCCATACTATTCAAAGAGGATGGGTAGTTGAGGCTATGCGTGGATTTTAGGGGGATCAATGAGCTATGCATGGAGGGGGGATCAATGTGGTATGAGTGTACCCCTTCCCCTAATGAAGGACATGTTGGACTATTTAGGCAAAGGAAATATTTTCAAGAAGCTAGACCTGAGGGAGGTGTACTACTAAGTGAGAATTAAGGAGGGCGACAAGTGGAAGACTGCCTTTAATTGCCCGCTGGGGAGCTTCCAATTCAAAGTGATGCTGTTTAACCTCCCAGGAGCCCCTGCTGTGTTCCTGCAGCTAATTAATGAGATACTCCATAAACACCTGTACAAGGGAATCTTAGTGTACCTGAACAACATTCTCATCTTCATCGAAACAATGGAAGAGCACATGAAGTGCGCCAGATGCTCAAGAAGCTTTTAATGATGAACCTATATCTAAGGTATCTAAGTGTGAATTCCACAAGACTTGCCTAGACTACCTTGGCTACTGAGTGTCAAGTGAAGGGGTGGAGATGGACCCAGAAAAAGTAAAAGCCATATTTGAGTGGCAAGCCCTCCAAACCCGCAAGCAGCTGCAGAGTTTTTTGTGAGACACAAACTTCTACAGGAAGCTTATCCCCTCTTTTGCCAAGATACCTCTGCTGATGATTAAACTGTGGAAGACAGGGAAGGGGGGAGGGAAGCTATACCAGAGACAGCCTCTAACCTGGATGATGGAGTTCCAGGATGCTTTTGAGACGTTAAAGGGACTGTTTGATGAGGAACCAGTCCTGAAATACCCTAGCTCTGAGAAGACTTTTGTCATCCAGGCTGATGGCAGTGAGGCTGGTGGGAGCAGTTCTCTTCCAGAAAAATTGAAAGGGGAAGCTGCAACTATGCACACATCCTGAAAGCTCACCAAAACTGAGAGACATTGAACAGTGTAGGAGGAGGAAGCCTTTGCTATCTGATGCGTATTGCTAACATGGCACCAATTCCTCTAGGGAAGCAAAGTACCATTTGAGGTGTGGACTGATCATAAGAACCCGGAGGTGCTTTAGACTCCCCAAAAACTTTCACCAAAGAAAGTTGGGTGAGCACAATACTTCAAACAATTTGATTTCCAACTGAAGTACATCCCAAGGGAGCAAGAATTTCCTAGCAGATGCCCTGTCCCACCTGCCATAATACAAAAGTTGTCAGGAAGAGGTGGTAGAGTTTTTTATTCCTTCCCCCCAGAAAATGGCACAAGTGATGATGAGGGAGTAAACAGTCAGACCCCAGTGACAAACTGACCCAGTAACTAAAAAGAGAGTTGCAATCCAACCCATAGTTCAAGGACCATGGGGAAAAGCTTACGTTGAAGGAAGGACTGGCCTGGAAGAGTGGCAGGTTGCATGTCCCCAGCATCCTAAGGCTCAAGTTTTTCAACTAAGCCATGATGCCAAGCAATCAGGCCACTTCAGGTTCATAAACACCCTGCACTTAACAAGGAGACAATTTTGGTGGCTGCAAATGAAAAAGGACATAGAGAACTACATGAAAAGCTGCACTGTGTGCTCAGAGATGAAAAAAAGACCAGGGAAAAGCCCAGGATTACTGCAACAGATAGTTAACCTGACTCGACCATGGGAGGAGATAGTGATGGACTTTATAGTGGAACTCCCAGAGAACAGGAGAAACACAGTAATCTGGACCATAATAGACTATTTCTCCAAGCAAACACACTTTGTCGCCTGCTTGAGTCTCCCTTCCACCCAAAGACTGGCCAAGATGTTCCTGCAGCATGTCTGCCAGCAGCACGGGGTGCTGAGAAGAATCATCTTGGACTGGGGAGTTCAGTTCACTGCAAAGTTCTGGAAGGAACCCATTAAGTTAATTGGATCATCTCAAGAGCTTAGCTCTGTCTTACATCCGAGTACGAACAGATCTGTGGAATGAGCTAACAAAATGATAGAACAATACTTGAAATGCTATGTTAACTATCAGCAACCTAACTGGGCAGATCGCCTGCCATTTGCTGAAGTTGCCTACAATAACACAGTGCATAGTAGCATGGGACTCATCCTCTTTAAAGTAGCCACAGGAGTGAAATTCATCCCCATGCCAGAATACCTGCAGGAATCCTGCTCCTAAGTGAGCCTAATGGAATGGGTGGGTTTCTTACAAAGTGTGTAGGGAAATTAAAATGAGCACTGGCTAAAGCAACAGAAATGCAGAAGGCACAGGCAGATAAGAGACGGTCACCCCAGAGGCCATTTCACATTGGGGAGAAGGTCTACTTCTCCACAAAAATATCTGAAATTGAAACACTCTATAAGAAGCTCAGTTCAAAATTCATAGGACCTTTTTTAATAGTAAAAATAATAAACCCAGTGACAGTAGAATTGAAACTGCCAAGCTTGTTAGTGAAAGGGCACCAAGTGTTCTATTGTAGTATGCTCAAGCCGGTGGCAGGGTCAGAATTAAATCCACTAGCATAACAATGAACATATCATTGCAAAGATTATAAAACGTTATTGAAATTGAATCTGGAAAATGAACATGTAAAACTTTGTATGATTCAGTGGGCAAGGGATTTTGTTATAATGTGATGCTTGAAGGATCGGAAAATATGTGGATGAAGGCTCTAAAATTTACATTATATTATAATTTAAAAGGAATGTTTTATTGTTGATATTTAACACCAGATAAGTTTTCTAAAATGTATAAAGGTATGTCAAATGTATGTTGGTGAAAAAACAAAGAAGGGACTTTTTACCATTTATGGTGTACATATGATAAAGCAAAAAAATGGATTATGACTCATATTTTAATACCGAAAATCCTGAAAATTGAGATAAAAATGAAACCAGAACTTTTCCTTTTGGGCCTAATAGAAAAAGAACTGGAGAAAAAAAATGGAACTTTGTTACTGTATATGTTGATAGCAGTAAGACTATTGTATGTACAAAAATGGAAGGACACTTTGATTCCTACTATAGAAGAATGGTTACAGAAGTTGATGGAGTTGGCTGAAATGGCAAAACTGATTATCAATTAAAGAAAAGAACATAAGTACTTTTGCTTCTATGTGAAAATCGCTTCTTTGTGTTTGATGTGGAAAAAAATGAAACTTTGATTTTGGGTTTTACATATTAGATCGATAAATCTTTATAGAAATGACTTGTTTATACTATTACTAGTCGATAACCCAGCGTTGCCCAGGTATTTACTTATAGGGGGAAATGTTTGGACCAAATGTAATTTCTAATGTTGGATGACTAATAAGTTAGAATTAGGTTTTTTCTAGTCTTTCCCCACAAACACTCTTTGTTATTTCATTTAAATTAATATTGCAAAAATAAGATGCATTGGAATTATGGAGCCTGAAACCGTCAACATTCTCAGACAAAGAAAAAAGGTATCAGATGAGATATGAGCTTGCAAAATGTTAGCACGGAAGGACAGAGATAGTAAGCACTAATGGATTTTAAAGGGAAACAAAAAACAACCTCTGTGGCAGATATGATTAAAAGTCTGCCAACAAGGGTCTAGTTCTAATATGGGGGCAAAATTGATATTTAAGGTTAATGATGATCATAATGAAAGGAAAGTATCATTCAGCTAAAAACAAATATTATTGGATAACAAGGCTATTTTCAAAGGCTAACTATTTATCCTATGCAGTTTTTTCTCCGCACCAACATAGGTTTAAAAATGGGTAAAGAAATATGTGTTTGGTTCACCTGTATTTGTCAAATACTTGACTATCAATCCTTTTCAATGTAGTACTTCTATACTAAGCATTTAAAGAGAGGAATTTGAAGAGATTTTTGGCCTTTATTCTCTGATCCCATTTTGTCCCAAATTGCATGCAGTCTAGGAGGCATTGTTGCCCAACTTACGAAGCGTCGTCAATCCAGTCCTCATTTGCCAGGATTGCTTCAATATGTGGGTTTGTTATTACAACATCATCCATCTCCAATTCAGAGGGTTCAGACTGTGTCTCCATGGTACCAATTAGGTCAACAATAGGCCTAGGAGGAAGCACAATAGAAATCTAAAGCATTGTTGGATGTGTGTGTTAAAATACCCCTAATTAAGCTTATTTTTGACCAGTAAATTAAGTATGTTTTGAGATCAAAATTTACTCATAATTGACTGTCATTTATTATTAACAAAAGTCATAGATTAGATATTCCCATTTTGGAATCTTTCACATGTGCTGTGCCTGCAGTGCCTTGACTCCTTAATTTTGGCGATCCTGGTTTCAAATTCTGGAAATTGCTGTCCCAAAACATTCTAGGTGAGTGAATGAATTATTAGAATGCACAATTGAAAAATTATCTCACCTGGTATCATAATGACTCAAGAAGTCCTTGGGTCGGCAGTAACGCTGCCTGCATACCACAACCAGAGCCACAAAAGAAGCCAGGAAGATGGTTGCCAATACCCCAATAGCTACAATGACAACAGTCTCCATTGATGCTCGTGGTAACCTCAGGGGATGAATGGACAGTTCAACAGCAAGATGTTTTCAGAAACACTTCTACCTGAATTAAAACTGAATAAAATGAAGTCTTGCTGGTTAAATATACCAGAAATAATGAAACTTTGGGCTTTCAGAATCTTCTTTAAAAAAATATCTGAGATTCAAGATAAAGATACAGAAGAGTTCTATATCAAGCAATTTGAATAAACATTGAACAGAATTCACAGTCTTTTCAAACAATAATATGGATCACACTAACTTTTTTCTCAAGCATTATAAGGTTGCTATTAGAACAATAGAGGCTTAAATCCTTGCTAATATGTTGAAATGTTGAGTGATCTATTCATATATCCATATATCTATATTGTGCCCATTCTCACATATTCTTGCTAGCATCTGTCAGATGATCTGCTTCCTTCTTTGATTATCTTTATGATTAATTGAAGTATTATATAACTTTGCCAGATTTTTTTTAAAATTATGTAATACTTCAATTAATGTATTATGCAATCTTGCTTAAGTATATGCTTAGCAAAATGAAATCATGGCTCATCTGATCCATTATGTTTTACACTCAAAATGTCTTTTTAATTAAATAATTCTTTGGCAGATTGCAATCTAATGTTTTCTTTTTGTATTTCTATTTCCATTGCTTTAGGGAACTTCTGCCCAACCCTTTTGTCAATTTAGAATGTGTTCTAAAGCCAAATGTTCCTTCAGTTTCCCACTGTATCATTTGTGTTTGAAAGCTGAGCCTTTCCCCCTCCTTGATTCTATGTTAGTTTTTCTGAAATTGATTTTTTCCCTATTGGATTGTTTTTCTTGCTTGATTCTGAGTTTCAATACCCTACTACGCCTATGTCAGCCAGGTTTAAAAATCATAACACTTTTAAATAATTATTTTCCTAAAAACAGCTCTATTAGACAGCTGCAGATGAGTGTTCTTTTCTCACCATTTGAAAGTTAATAGAAGTAAATATGAACACCTGTTGGCTTTAAAGTGTTGGAATTGTTAAGAAACAGTTTATGAGTAGCTATTTGTGGAGCAAACTAATTGCCCCCAAACAAGTGGGATAACTTGTCAGGATAAAATTAATGACTGGAATGTACTAATAGAAGGATATAAACTGTTCAAAATAAAGAGACCTAATAAAAGAGGAGGTGAAATTGCATTATATGTAAACTTTACAGAAATGCATACACCAAGGATGAAACCTCTTAAAATACATATGGGTCAATATAAAAAAAAAGATGCCATTGTCATATACTACAGGCCACCCAACCAACATTAGCTATCTTGATATCAAGTGGGAGACAAATTCTGCATCAAGAGGGAGATCAATCATGTTTCTGACTAACTCAACTGACAAGTTTGTCATATAAAAGGTAGAGAAAGGAACTAGAGGAATGCTATACTGGGCCTAATTCTTACTAACTGAGAAGAAATTATAAAGGAGGTTGAATTACAGGAATTTTCGAGGAGAGTGACCAAGCCATATTAGAATGAAATATAATACAGACACAAGCAATAGAACATAATAAGACCAATGTATTAGACCAGGAGCCTCCAACCTTGGCAACTTTAAGACTTGTGGACTTCAACTCCCAGAATTCCTCAGCCAGCGAAGCTGAAGTTGAAGTCCACAAGTCTTAAAGTTGCCAAGGTTGGAGACCCCTGTCTTAGACTTTAAAAGAACTGATGTCAAAAACTTGGGAAGGACGCCATAGATGAAAATCTTAAAGGGGAAAAGAACTCAAGAAGCTTGAGAAACTGAAAAATATGATTTAAAAAGCCCAACCCAGCACAATTCCACTGATTAGAAAGCTAGAAGCTAAAACACATGAAGACTGGTTGCAGAATTCGGTATATATAGTCTAGTGAAAAGAAGAAGTAGGGGCAACATGATAGAAGTGTTCCAATATTTGAGGGGCTACCACAAAGAAGAAAGGGTCAACCTATTTTCCAAAGCACCAGAAAGCAAGAAAAGAAGCAATCAATGGAAACTAATCAAGGAAAGAAGAGCCTAAAACTGAGGAGAAATTTCCTGACAGTGAGAACAATAAAGCAGTGGAATGGTTTGCCTTTGGAAGTTGTGGGTGCTGCATCACTGGAGGTTTTTAAAAAGAGACCTGGCAAACATTTTTCTGAAATGGTATAGGGTCTCCTGCATGAGCAGGGGATTGGACTAGAAGACCTTTAAGTTAACTGTTAACTGTTCTAGCCTTTGAGCAATGTCTTTGGAACTCTTCAGTCATCCAGGTCATGGTTGTCCAAAAATGATTTTTCAAGAGATATCTGGACTTTCTGTTTTTTCTTTGAAGATGTTTTGCTTCTCATTCAAGAAGCTTCTTCAGCTCTGACTGGATGGTGGGGAATGGAAGGATTTATACTCTTTGCAGATAGATAGTTATTTATAATAATAAATAAATATATAATAAATACAACGAAGATTTCCACAGATTAAAAACACGGCTGTGCCATGGGTTCAGCTGTTGTGGCCAATCTCTACATGGAAAAGGTAGAAACCAAAGTCCTAGACTCCTTCAAAGGAATTCCACCCATTCGCTGGTATACTGGTAAGTAAGTAGACGATACTTGGGTCAAGATCAAAACACAGGAATTAGAAGGTTTTTTTGAAGTTTGAAGTTTATTTATATGCTGCCCTTTTCCCTGGGGGGACTCAGGGCGGCTCACAACCCAAAGGGGAGGGGGAGACAAACTTTTAACATATAAGACAATACATAATTAAAAAAAAAAAAAACACCACAACATTCATACCATTCGGGCGGGTTACAGTCTTAGCCCCAGGCCTGACGGGATAGCCAGATTCTGAGGGCTGTGCAGAAGGTCTGGAGGGTGGTGAGGGTATGAATCTCCACGGGGAGATCGTTCCATAGGGTCGGAGCTGCCACCGAGAAGGCTCTCCTCTGCGTAGTTGCCAGTCGGCATTGACCGGCAGATGGAACTCGGAGGAGGCCTAATCGATGAGATCTAATAGGTCGCGTGGAGGTAATTGGCAGTAGGTGGTCTCTCGCGTGGAGGTAATTGGCAGTAGGCGGTCTCTCAAGTACCCAGATCCACTACCATGTAGGGCTTTATGGGTGACAAGTAGCACCTTGAAGCGCACCCGGAGATCGACAGGTAGCCAGTGCAGCTCGCGGAGGATAGGTGTTATGTGGGTGAAGCGAGGTGCACCCACAATCGCTTGCGCGGCCGCATTCTGGACTAGCCGAAGTCGCCGAATACTCTTCAAGGGCAGCCCCATGTAGAGCACATTGCAGTACTCCAGCCTAGAGGTCACAAGGGCACGAGTGACTGTTGTGAGAGCCTCACGGTTCAGGTAGGGGCGCAACTGGTGCACCAGGCGAACCTGGGCAAATGCCCCCCTGGTCACAGCTGACAAATGGTGTTCGAAAGTCAGCTGTGGGTCCAGGAGGACTCCCAAGTTGCAGACCCTGTCTGAGGGGTATAATGTTTGACCCCCCAGCCTGAGAGGTGGAATACTTGCCAAATTGGTGGGAGGGAAACACAACAGCCACTCGGTCTTATCTGGGTTGAGCACGAGTTTGTTAGCCCTCATCCAGTCCCTAACAGCTTCAAGTCCCTGGTTCATCACGTCCATCACTTCATTGAGTTGGCACGGGGCAGACAGATACAACTGTTTACCAAACATATCAACTCTGTGGACAGATACATCAAATTCACATGGGAAGATGTTAAGGAAAATAGTTTAGTCTGCCTGGACTGTGCAGCTGTCAGACAGAAGTTTTAACACTGAAGTTTACAGAACCTCCCCCCTCCCCGGGTCAATATTTATATTTTGATTCTCACTACCCACTGGAGCACAAAATGGGAGTCAGGACCCCACACCATTGAGCAGAAGGCCTACCAGCAGAGATGGGAAAGAAAAAGAACTAAAACATATCAAGGGAGCCCTCAGGACGTGTAGCTATCCCATAGGACCTATTGCAACAAACCAAGCCGCTTTCCCCCAGAGAAGTCAATTCTTCTCATGTTTTGATTTCTATATTAAATGCATCCCAGACTCCAAGAATTTAATGCCAGATCAGTTTTCTTGCAAACCAGTATATTCTGTTCAAAAATCCCATAACCAACAACAATCCTACAATCTTCCAATTTCCAGATTCATCAATCACCACCAACCAATGAGAGATTGGAAGCTATCCAACTGCACCAGGACATACTCACAAGCATAAAGACATGGCATGATCTTAGTACTTGGATCAGACAGAGGCGTGCAATTTCTATCTAGATTTTGGAAAGCGCTTTTCCAGCTGCTAAATGTCAAGATTAACCTCTCCTCAGCTCACCTCCTTGCCACGAATGGGAAGGCCAGTATTTCATTAAGCATTACTTTTTGAAGATGCCACCCAAGCCCAATAAGATCCCAGCAACACCCTCCAATGCCAGTCATAATAGAGGGAGAACCAGAATACGAGGTGGAAGAAATCTTAGACTTTAGGAAAAGAAGCAAAGACATCTAGCACTTGATTCATTGGAAAGGCTACATGGTTGCAAATCACTCCTAGGAAAATGAATGGTATGTTGATGCCCCTGATTTAGTTCATCAATTCCATCAACACTTCCCTGACAAGCCATGGCCAACCAAGTTATGCCAATTTCACTAAAGGAACTGGTTGAAGAAGAGGTTAGCTAGTCCCTCTGCATTCTTCTGGGGGGAAGAGGGAGACTTACCTAGGATGCACCTTCCATACCTGGCCTTCAACTCCTGAGAAGGGGCAGGGAGGGACCCTCTAAAGATGTTTGTATATTACAGCAACACCACCTGATTCACCAGCTCATGGAGAGAAGTGGGAGGAGGATTCCTTTGAAACTGCCTCCCTTCCACCCTTGCCAACTTCCCACGAGAACCAGACTTTGAATGATGGAAGGGGAAAGCAGCATAGAAGAACCCATGGAAGAGGAGAGGGGCCAATATGGAGTGATGTAGGAAATGACCAGGCTGAGCCCAAGAGAGGGGGTCAAATGCCTCATCAGTTATGAGTCCCTGTGTATCCATGAGAGATCTAAGTCCAGCCCATCTTGAATTCCTTTGACTCTTATCTACTGCCAATTTGCTTTGACTGTTAGTAGCTCAGATTCCGTTAGAGAGCTTAAGCTTTCAATAAATTTTTATACTCAGTTGAATTGCCTTAATCTTCTAATTTCCCCTGCTCCTTGACAGCAACTATGGTAAAGCGTAATGTGTAAAGCCAGTAATTTTAGTTTATATATCATAATTCAGCATCATGTCTATGCCAGGCCATTAATGTTTGTAAATCTAACTATGGTTAAAATAAATTTGTCTTATTATTCGTTACATTACACTAATTAATTGTAAAAAAACAAGTTACCACTGAAAAATCAACAGCAAAGGAAGTAATTTTTGCTAAGTATTATTACCATTGTTGTATATAGTATCTTTATATAGTATCTTTAATAACTAGAAATCACATATAACTAAAAAAATCTTTTGTATCTGAAAGAGAAGCATTACATTCGAAAATTGCTTTCCTTCCAGACATACTTTTGAAAGATTTTTAAAGGTTATGTAATAGTGCTAACAAGTGAAACCTGTATCTCAATTCCCTGGGGATTTTAAAAATTGGTAAATATGCAAATAATCAGTTAAAGTCTGGATGTATTTTATTAAGTACTGACTGTATTTTATTTTATTAAGTAAATCCAAATAATAACCCTTAATTGAAGCACCTTCAGTTCTAAGTTCCTAAAGCAAATCAGATGAGAGATTATTGTGTTTCGCTTGGTTATACTGTGCATACAATACAAAAGTCTGGAAATGAGGTTTTACTATAGGAAGCCTAACAAATTTAACTTTGGAAACTACAGGCTTTAAAAAAGAAAAAAATTCTCACCCGCACTGTAGGAATATAGGATCTGCCACCATTACCGGAACTTTAGTGTGAAGAAAGCAACTGAGCAAATAAACATTAGTCATGCATGACCTTTACCCCCTCATCCCAACCCACAGCAAATAGCGCAAGAACACATGGAAGAAAAAGATAACTTCCTTGGAAACACTTTTGGCCTGGCAGAAACTAGACATTGGCTCAATTGGCTTTTCATGGGAAAAAAGGATGGCACACTCATTCATTATGGAGCAGGAGGATGGCATAGTTTGCAGTTACCGTGCAAAGTAGAGGCATATGATATTCAGTGATAGGATGTATGTTTGGCAAAACATTCAAAATTAAGACAATTCTGAACTTAAATTATACTGTTTATATAAATCTTGCATTATAAAACAATAAAGCAGATTTCATTATTGTAATCAATTAGTTCTTATAGTAGATATAATGGGGTAGTTTCTCATTGGATTCCTGGGTGGGTGGTCATATAATTTTCTGTGTTTGTGGTCTAATATAAAAATGCAGTTTCCTTGTACTCTTGCACAACTTGGATTAACTTTTAAGGCATCTAAATTTTTATTTGATTCACATTTGAAAAGTTGAGGAATCTATTGCAGTACAACCATTAAGTCAAGAAGGTTTTGGAAAATGAGTGGATTAAGATCCAAACAGATAGGCATCTTATTTGTAACATATCTGATATAATAATTATTGAAAAGAAAAAATGTTGCTTCATTGATGTTTCTATTACTGGTGATGCTAGAATTGAGGAGAAGCAATTGGATAAAATTAAGAAATATCTGGACTTGCAGACTGAAGTTGGGTACTTATGGAAAAGAAATCCAATTGTGATTGAAACCCTCAGATCCCTAAAGGCTACCTTGATATCTGTAAATACTGAATTTATCAGTATTTCATTACCGAACACCTTAATTTTACAAGAGCCACCCTGCCTGGAACCGCCTATATTCTTAGATGCTATCTCAATGTTTCCTAGGGTCTTGGTTAAGATCTGAATTATTAAGTTTTCATTAATCTTAAATTATGAATCTTACTGTAGATCACATACACTTAATAATAGAGAATGCAATACCTGGAAACAGTGGAATAGAAAGAAAATTGTGGGTCCCATCCATTACACATGGTGGAACCAAGAGCAATTGATGGCTTCCTGTCAATGGTATATCACTCCAGTGGAGAGAAGATTGGCTCCCATCTTGTTACTTTTCTGGAATGCCTTGAAAATATGGATTGGCAGTGAGTTTGGGGACCTCAAGCTAAAACAAAGTCATCTGCTGCCCCTATTTGGTGGTTAGGGTGGGTTTTTAGTTGCTGTAAGCTCTGAATCACTGTGGGTAGTCATTTATTTTTTAAATAAATAAATAAAAACTGGATAAAATTACAAACTACAAGGATACAGTATATTGTAATATCAATAATGTAATATAATGTCAATAAATAATGTTTGTTATTGGAGTAGAACAGCTGTGGCTAGCGGGGCTCTGTGAAGCCCAGCTGATTTCTGCCTGCCTCGAAGCTCTTTGGAGCCAACTGTCACCTTGAAAGGGCTCCCATAGATCGCAAGTGGATGGCAGTCCACTCTGCGGGATCCAGGAAAATCTTCCTGACAGGCGGAGAAGATGGTTGTTAATGGTTGAAACAGAGCTTGGACAGCTGAAACAAGGAAGCATGAAGAAAAACAGAAAAGAAACAGTGTATTGGATTGGGGTAAGGATTGCCAAATTTCTACCCAGAACTTAAACTAAATTCACCAAAATATTTTTGTGAAGAAGGGAGACCCCAGATAGAAACAAGGAGTGAACTATTACTCCCCCCCCCCATGTCAGAAGCGGCAAGTGAAAGTTTTGAGTGGATTACACAACCGCTGAAAATGAAAGTGAAGGAAGAAAATAACTATTTTTAATTGGAAGAGAAAGACTGGACTGAATATCTTAATAATATATTTTTAAAGATATAGATATGATGTATTTCTTTTGAGCTGTTTTTCTAACCCTCTTGTTGGCTATATTTAGTGAAAGTTCTTTTTCCCTTTTTTTCTTTTTCCGACTCCTAACTTAGATTGGAAAGGAAAAAGAAAGTAAGGCTGCCACCAGATTGAAAAGGCGACCCATGTCGCTTCGTATATTCTTGTAGTAGAAGGTCTTCTGGATGCTTGAATAGTCTTGATGACCTTGTCAGACAGATTTAGTTTCCTCAGGAGTTCCCCCTCAAGTGCCAGATGGGGATCCAGATGGCAGACGGCCCCCTGGCTGAGGGAGATCTGCTCCTGAGGAATCCTCCATGGTCTCTGAATGGAGAGGCTGACAAGGTCCGTGTACCAGGACTTCCTCCGCCAATGTGGTACCTAACTCTAACCCTCCCAGATGATTCCCCTGTGGCAACCGAGGTGCCAGGAGAGGCTGCGGCCTGGTCCCTGACCTGAACTGGGGGCGATCTTGATTTAGATGTACTTGCCGCATGGGCATCTTTCTGCCTGATTTCTTTAGCTATGCCCTGGGAGATTGCTTGGAAAATCACTTCCTTCATCTCTGCAGACAGGGCTAGGCCTTTATCCTCCCTGGGTCAAGCCCAGGGAGCGTTTGGTAGTAATGTAGCAGTAGACAGGCACCAGGCGTGAGCTAGCTGGCTATGGAACACCCGCAGATCAACGTCTGAGAGGAGGGACGCCCGTTGGCCAAAACCCTCCTCAGGCCGCCCTCAAGGTCCTTGAGTGGTCAGTGCGGGAAGGTAGACCTTGCCGGTGTCCCGTACAAGGTCAAACGCTCCCTGGTGGTGATCTGCAGCTGAGGGGCTTAAGTGCAACTTCACGGATCTTCCAGCAGCTGCAAACGGCAATCTATGCAAAATTGTCACTTTAAAATGGCTGCCACCGCGCACCACCACTCACCAAGTCCAAAATGACAGTCAGCAACCAGCAAAAAGCGCACGAAATGCTTTAAAATGGCTGCCTTGCATGCCGGGCTGAGGAGAAACCGCTGACACCACCAGAGCCTCAAGCGCTCTGGGCGGCACTATTAACAGCAGAGCCTTGGGAAAAATGGACAGGAAGCATCCTGCCACCCCCCCTTGCTCACCTACATCCGCTGGATAAGCAACTCCCTTTGCTCTCACTCTGCGTGCGACCAGCAGTTCATTGGAATCCGGCAGCCCTCCTCAGCAGTTCAAATGGTACAATTTTTTTCCTTTGAGCTTTGTCTACCTATATCTACCTAAAGAGAGTTCTATACAAAAATAAAAAAGGGAGATAATTCTCTATGCACAATTTGGAGAGTCCAATCTATCTGACCTAGAACCAAGGAGCTCCCCCAAATTAGTCCTAACTGGTGGACTGAATTTTTAAACTGATCTCATTGAGGCAAAGGGAGCCATGGTCAAAGAAAAATGTACTCAGTCCTAGGGCAGATAGACTGTTTTAACCCATGCTTTGACTTTCCAAGCAGTGCACAGAAGAAACTTATATTACTTTGATCCCAAAAGAAGACTCAGATTTAGCACAAATAAAGAACTACAGGCCTATATGTCTATTAAATGCAGACTATAAAATATTCGGTTCAATAATCACTGAAAGATTTAAACGATTTCTAATTGAGTTTATACATTCTGATCAAAATGGGTTTTTACTTACAGTATTTTTCGGGAGTATAAGACACACCTTTTTCTCCCCTAAAAGAGGGTGAAAATTTGGGTGCGTCTTATATACTGAATGTAGCCCCAACCCTTTGGCCTCTGTCACCCAGCAAATTACCTCTTTGCAGCAAACGGGGGCTTGCAAGGCTTCAATAGGCTATAGCAATCCCTGCAGCCTGAAACAGCTGATGATCGGGAGAAATTGAAAGTGAAACTTGCTGTTTGCTCCATTAGGCAAATTGCTGGGAGGCAGAGGCAGATTTTTTTTCTTATGCTAATCAGGCTGTTTGCTGCAAGGAGGTAAGTCAACAACTATAAATGCCTATAGAATGTTCAAATTATTAGACTTATTTTTTAAAGACTGCTTTATTATTATTTTAGATAACTTAGCAAAATGAAGAAGCTTTTAAAAATAAATGCTTGATCTGAAGAAGCCCAGTGCTATTGTTTTAAAAAGAGCTATTCTTTTAAATAGCAGAGAATAACTATATTTCCAGAAAGCACATCAATTTTAACAGCATTTATACAAGTATAATCTTAAATATAACACTACAAACAGTGTATAGTGTCTGTACTGTTTGCTGTTTTTTGCTAGGAGGCAAATTGCTGGAAGGCAGAGGCAGATATTTTTCCCTTGTTTTGCTCCCCAAAGCTAGGTGCGGCTTATACTTCGGAGCATCTTATACTCCGAAAAATATGGTAAGAGGCAAATTAGAAACAATGTTGGAATAATTTTGGATACATGGGAGTACTATGAAATACATAGTGAAAAACAACTAGAAGTAATTTTTTTGGATGCCCAGAAAGAGTTTGATAATGTAAATTGGCAATTTATGTTGCAACAATTAAAATGCATGGACTTTGGTGAAAAATTTACAAATATGGTAAAGGCAATTTACACACAACAGAGAGCTAAAGTGATGGTGAATGGAGATGTGACAGAAAGTTTTAATATTAAAAAAAGGAACAAGAGAAGGCTATCCACTATCTCCATTACTATTCATATTAACACTAGAAGTCCTAACTAGAAGTATTAGACAAGATCCAGAAATAAAAAAATGGAAATTAAAAAAGAAAAATATAAATTACAAGCATTCTCAGATGATTTAGTTTTTATATTAGAAGAGTACTAGAAACTGGTCCTAAATTGATAGAGAAAATTGAGGAATATGAAGAAGTCGCAAGGTTGAGAATAAGCAAAGAAAAAACCAAAGTAATAGTTAAAAACCTTACAGATTAAAAAAAAGAATTGACAGAGAAAATAGATTGGCAGATAGTAAAGAAAGTTAAATATTTAGGCATCTATTTAACAGCAAGATGTGCAACAATTAAAGTTGATAATTATATAAAACTAATGCAACAAATTAAGTTGGACCTGGAGAAATGGAAGAACTTACAACTATACAACTACCAATTTCGCTGTATTTAAGTACAATGACAATAAAGATTATACCTACTTATACTTATCTTTGATAGGGAAAATAGTGCTACAAAAATGAATATACTACAGAAATTACTTTTTTAAAATTAGAAACAATACCGATAAAAATAGAAAAAAATACTTCGAAAAACAAAATAGAACAATTTTGATCTGGCAAGGGAAAAAAGCAAGAATAAAACTGCAAATGCAACAAGAGTCTAAAAGCAATGGGAGGTTTGGACTACTAGATTGGGAACTATACTATCAGGCATCAATACTTACATGGCTAAAAGAATGGATAAACTTGAAACGTAGAAGATTACTACTATTGGAGAGACATGATCTTAAACTAGGATGGCATGCTTTTTTATGGTACGGAAGGAATATGGTACATAGATATTTTCAAAGACATTACTGTATGTGAGGAATGCTTTGCTTCATGTATGGGAAAAAATAAATTATAAAACTATATGAAAATACCAAAGCATTGATATACCCAAATCTTATTAACTTGGAAAAAATTGTATTTTATAAAGACATTTTAAATGAGATTGGTGAACTTAAAACTAGACAACAATTACAAAACCAAGGAGTGGATTTAGCTTGGTGGCCGTATCTGCAAATACAGTCAAGATACAAGAAAGATGTGGGGTTTTTATAAAGAAAACATGGGTTTTTTATAAAGAACCAACAACACTTGATAAGATCTTATTAAGGACAGATGAAAAACAGATTTAAAATATACAACTATTTACTAAGTTATAAAAGGGAAGAGGAACAAGTCAAAAAACAGTGATTGTATGGGCATTTTTTTTGGGGGTTATATAATAAAGGTAAAGGTAAAGGTTCCCCTCGCATATATGTGCCAGTCATTCTAGGGGACAGTGCTCATCTCTGTTTCAAAGCCGAAGAGCCAGCGCTGTCTGAAGACATCTCCGTGGTCATGTGGCCAGCATGACTAAATGCCAAAGGAGCACGGAACACTGTTAGCTTCTCACCAAAGGTGGTTCCTATTTTTCTTCTTGCATTTTTATATGCTTTCGAACTGCTAGGTTGGCAGAAGCTGGGACAAGTAACAGGAGCTCACCCCATTACACAGTGCTAGGGATTCAAACCACCGAACTGATGACCTTTCTGATCAACAAGCTCAGTGTCTTAGCCACTGAGCCACTGTGTCCCTCTGGTTATATGATAAAATTAGATAAGTGGCAAAAACTTAGGGATAGGAACTATAAACTGACAATGGCTACCACATATGAGGAAAATCTTTATAAAATGTTTTATAGGTGGCATTTGCCACTGACAAGATTGGCAAAAATGTTTAGTAATATGTCTGCCAAATGTTGGAAATGTAATCAGACCTCAGGCACTTATTATCATCATATGTGGTGGACTTGTATGAAGCAAAAAAATATTGGAAAAGATGATTAAGTAACATATAGATGGGAAACCAGAAATATTTTTGCTGGGCATAATGTCAGAGGTTTATGATAAAGGGACTATATATTTAGTTTTGCATGTACTGACAGCAGCAAGGATTCTATTTGCACAATATTGGAAAAATGAGAACACTCCATCAGATGAGGATGTAATTCGAAAAAATATTAGACTGTGCAAAGATGGATAAATTGACTTTAAAAATAAAAGACAAAAAAGATACAGAATATTACTTGACATCAGAGGTGAGTTGCAAATCCCAGCACTACTGGTTCTCTCGGGCTTGCACGCTCACTTGCTTGCATGCGTGCTGCTTCTACGCATGTGCAGAAGCGTCTGGGTGGGCGGGCGGAGCCTTCCACTGCTGCCACTACCGATTTACCCAATCTGGGCCAAACCGGAAGCAACCCACCTTGAATTGATTTTATGAGGGGTTAGAGATAAGAGATAGAAATTAGATAAAGAAAGATTATTGCTATGTATGAATTAAATATAAAGATGGTTTATAATTATAAATATGCTAATATAATTAACAGAATTATGAATAAGCTAATATAAAGATAAATTGAGCCAAAACTATTGTTATATTACTATTGTTACTAGTATATGTGTTAATATCTTATTTTGTTCTCTCTTTGTTTTTCTTTTGTAAATGATATGACCTGACAATACACTGTATGCAAAATGTTTATGCATTAAAAAAAAGAAATAACTGCAAATAGAAATAGAACAACTGTGGCAAAAGAATGCAAAAGTGATACCAACATTAATAAGCGCCTAGGATGCAATTTCAAAGCATCTGGAGCACCACTTGAACATCATAATTGACAAAATTACTATGAGTCAATTGCAAAAGGCAGATTTATTTGGAACAGCTTACATCCTGATGATATATTTAATATTATTACACAGTATCTACTTATCCCATGTCTTTGGAAAGGACTCAATAGGTGGGCAAAAATGCCAAAGTCAGTGTAAACATCTGGTAGAATATGCAATCTACTATAACATGAATGCATATACTACTTCCAGATGTTTAGGGTGACTTATAATTGTTAAAGCTAAACAAAGAACAGTGGAAAATCTTAATTTATTTTCATTGTTTTTCCAACAGTTTCTGTTATATCTCCACTTTTTATGCAAGCATCACAACGTCACTATTATCGGAGAAGCTGCCTGGATATTACTAAACCCACTGTTAACACAATCCCTTTGTAAAAGTCATAACGTTAAAGAGAGACATGAAACATGGCAGTTAGAAAGCTTAGGAATTTTGCCCTTGCAACAGCTCCCTCATAACAGTGGCCTTCTTTGAAACAAAACATCTGTTTTTTTAAAAAAAGGATTAGTCTGTGAACTCTGATCATTTCTTACTCCTAAAACAAAAGCGGGATTAAAAAAACTCTTGCCTCGGTTCAGATCTTTTAGCAAAAGTAAATGGAAATGCACCCAAATGTAGCTAGAGAATCACCCCCTCCCACAAGGTAAAGGCTTCACCTAGAGGCAATGGGGGTGGGGTGGGGTGCACACTAAAATAGTTCTTCCCTTTACCTGGGAATTTTGTACTGGAAGAGGCCACACCGCTTCACTTGCCAAGAGCCCCTCCAAGCAAGTTCCTTCGAAGGTAAGACAGGCCTCTTGTCTGCTAGTGCAACTCTTTCAGCCTTCTTGTTAAGTCCTGCCTACATTCCTGAGCAAGATAAAACTGAACAGATGCCAGATGGACAGAGGCGAGCTTTGAAAGTGGGCTGGCTATGCATAGGGATTTGGGGTGGAGTGCTTTCAGCTGAGATGTGGTGTTCAACCTTCCTTGCAGAAGAAAATATCTGCAATATACCCATTAATGAAATATATTACAATATGTCTAATAAATACTGTAAAAAACCATTTTACAAATTTTTGCACACCACTTCGTAAATGAATTTGTATGACTCCCCGCAGAGATTCGGACCCTCACCTCTCTCCAGGCCTTCCGGAAAGCCGTCAAAATCTGGCTGTGCCGGCAGGCCTGGGGTTGATGAGTTCCCCTCCCCTCTCAACTTGTATGGCTGTATGACTCTTGTGTATTTTAATTACATGTATTGTGTTTGTGTCCCCTTTTCCCCTTCTGAGTTGTTCGCCGCCCTGAGTCCCTCCCAGAGAAGGGCGGCATACAAATAAACTAAATCTGAAATCTGACTCCTTCATAAATAATGATTTCACTGAATAGGGTTGGGCAAGAGATAAAAAAACAACTTTTATTTGGTAAACTTTGTATCTCAGAGGGCTCCCAACCTTTGTCATAAAACTTCCCATGGCAGTTTTGCAATGGCAAAATGAAGAGCAGAAGCTAGAAGGAAATTTGAGTGTGCTTCCATTCTGCCTGCTCAAGTCTGATGTCTTTTCTTTTGTCACACCCCACCCCCACTCCCGCTTCCAGATTGGAGAACTTTGCCACTAGCTGTCCACAAGAAAATAAATGTTATAATTAGCAAGTTGATGAAGCCTTTGATGCCACTTCCTCTGTTTGATTGTATCTTAGTGCTTTTCTTAAGGCTTGGCAATTTTTGAGATTTCTACTCCCAGGATTCCCCAGCCAGCATGTTTTATTGAAAAGTTATTATTGTGTATTTGTTTACTGGATACCTGTTTACTTTAGGAGCAGTCACAGTAGAACAAAAAAACTTCCAGCTGTAAAAGCCATTTTAAAAACACGTTTTGTAGAGGAGATGAAAGAAGTATTATATTCATATTTTTATTATCTAATTAAGGCATATGAATCTCAATTTTAGCTTCTGAAGAAATATGTAGGATTAAATTATATTAATCTATTAAACTATATTAAGGAAGCTATCCAACTATATTTCCTGATGTTAATCAGAGGCAGTTTTTTGCATTATATCATAAATTATTACTTAATAAATGTATATACACACACACATACACCACAGAATTAATTGCACCATCAATCCTAGGCTAAAGTAGAGCCTTCTAGGAAAAAACAGTGAGTATAGACAACTGTCTCATGGCTTTTAAAATTTTATGAGTTCTGTAAAGGAATGCTGTGGGTAGTTGTAGCTGGAGGTAAAAAATAATGCTACAGATACTGAAGACCTGGATAATATGTTAGATCTGTCAGCTTCATTACCCATCAAAAAGCCTGAATGCAGTGCCTTCCTCTCTCCATCAAGACAGACCAAAAAAAGTACTATTGCACTTTTGAAAGAGAAAATTATCTCCAAAATAGTTTATGGCTTTTGTAAGGATATGTTTGCCATTTATTTGTCAGCAGAATAACATTCTGCGTATAGTTGATACTCTGATATTCTTTTCAGCCTAATGGAATATTGAAAGAAATCATGTAAAGGAGAAGGGTTGGAATTCTTTCTGTCCCAAGCTGGCTTTAGGCTAAGGATGAGTAGATACTGCCATTTAATGGGGGGAAATGCTAAACCCTCCAAATAATTCTAAAAGAACAAATCTTCATATCAGCAGGTGGTGGTGTCGTCAACGTGGCCTATAGCCTTGAACTAGTTCTTTGTCTTTCAATAGAAAACTGAACAAAGTAAAAGATATGAAAGACTGTCTGAAAATGGGCCAGCTTGGAGGTAAAAAGATCCAGCTAAAATTCCCAGTGCATCCCTGTGGGAGAGGCCACTAGGAGGCAGCTGTAGGTGCACCAAACTCTCTGAGCAGCTTCCAACCAAGGAGTATGCAGTATTTGAGAGGTCAGGTGCTGCAACTCAACCTGAAGAGCTACTTTTGGCCATTTTGCTAACCATTGTTGGTGATATAACTGTCGGGTTCTACAGTTCATGGGATGCCCTCTTTTACAGTAAATATATATGTGATTATATTGAACTTGGTTACCCAAGGATCAGATAGACAAATAAGTTGAATTCCACTTTATTCATCTCAAAGTGCAAGTTATCTTACCTCAGATAATTGACAAATATATTGGAATAAGCAACTGATATACAGAAAATAATATAACAAATCTATATCCTGAATTACAATGCTAATACTGTGATCATATATTAGTACTGTGACATTTTATGTCTTGCAGTCAATAAGGTGGGGTCAGAGTAATCAATGTTAACTAAATGAAAATCTGACTTTCTTCAAGCCTATCTCACATTTTCAACAATACTTCATTAAAGAAAGTCTCCTGAAGATTAAAAATATATTAATTGTTAACTACTTCCCTCAACTCCTTCAGAACAAGCGTTATTGCTTGAAAAATAATTACTAATAAATCTTTAGATTCACTCACAAAGCCTCCCCTTTCCCCATACCAAATAATGTAATCAACGAAAATGTTGAAAATCACTGATGCAGAATGCCATGCCAGGCAATTAGCCCATTACTTGTCCAACAGGGTTTACTCACCCATGTTTCCAACCTACAAAAACAAACTTTTTGAATCCAGCAGAGAAGATTTGCTTGCTTGCCAAATGTTTCTCTCCCAGCTTCATTGTCCCTATCTGTGGCTCTAGCCAATGGCACTTCTTTCCTTACAGCAGGAGGAGTTGTTCTCACATTGAAGCCACTCCATTATACAGTGCTATGTCTAGCTTTCTGGGAATATGTAACTCGTCTGACTAAGGATCTGCTCCATAATCTGATTCTGGAAAAACATATACATTGCTATATTTCCTTCTTCATCCTGTGGCCTCAATAATGTTGGCCCAAAAACAATCGCAATACTCTGCAGAGACATGCGGTTCTTCTCCCGGAACTCTACAACCCTGGGGGGAAAAAAAGGAAGAACACCTTGAAGCCATAAGAACAATTCTGTCTTGCCACCAGTAGTAAGTGGACTTAAGTTCCAATTTTTTTGGGTTGGGCTTAATTTTATCACTTACAATACTTTTATGAAGTACTAGTACTCTTCTATAAAGATGATTACTAACTACTTGTTCTTTTGTGCCCATCTGGCTGCTTAAGTTTCATTGAATATTCTTTCAAGCAGCATAGCAACTGAAAGTGTCAACTAAATTTCTACAGTGGTGCAATCAGGCAGGCAGGTGGGATAAGGTAACGAGATGGGATCTGCTTCCAAGTGGGAAGTTAAAAATAGGAAGACCAAAAGGCAAAGAAAACTGTCATAAGGGTTGATTCTAGCTTGGAGGCGACAGTGGCTGAAGTAATACGTTTAAAAAGGATCTATGGTCACAGGACTGCTTTTCTTGTAAAATTAGTATTTTAACAGCCCAAACTGACTTAAAGATCTGGAAAATGATGCTGCTCACCTGGAAAGATGCTGGAAGAGAACCCTCGAGGTATTGAAATTAGCAGGAGGTAGGGAATACACAATCTCTCGCAAGAGTTGCCTTCGCTTTGCGGAGTCTATAATTTCTGCAGTCCCCCCCACAAAAAAAGGAGATTTCACTCATTTTGTTCTTTATATGTAGTTTTAAGAAATAACAGTAGATTGTCCACTGTTATTTTTCACTGCAATGGAAATACAGGACATCATACTATTATGTACTTTCTTGCCACTCTGTTCTTTCCAGGAGTCAAGAGTAAGGGGAAAGATGCAGAAGTCACATTCTCCTAATTTGATTTTACAAAAAAGGCTATGCCAAGCCTAGTTTGCTAGATGCCATGACTCTTCAGATTCCAAAAGAGTATATCTTACATAATATTCATATGTGTATTTTATGAAGTGCTTATTTTATTCTCTTCTTTGCTTTTGCTTGTGTCCATGTTTTAACTTTGTTTTTTTTTTCTTTTTTCCTCACAGCTATCTTGGTTCAATAAAAGCATTATTAAGTGAAATCACAGCTCTTTAGCTGTGTTGGCCTTCATATGCATCAAGTTCTTCCTAAGAACCTAAGAAGATGTAATGTATTAGCATAGTATCTATGTGGATCCCAGTAGAATGGTCTTTTGTAAGTGACAGATGGAAATTTTGTCAATGTGCAGAGTTTTCATGCACTGTCCAAGATTTTTTGGTATGGCATCCAATGTGACAATAACCACCGAGTCAATCAGATCTTGATATTTGTGGTTATTGTTATCTATATTGATATTGTCATAAAGCATGAGAAGGCAATCTGTGTTACTTTTCCTAAACAGAGATCTAATATGACATTATTAATCATCTCATTGCAATTTGCTGATAAAGAAGCACTTTTGGTTTGTAACACTGTTTTTTGAATGGAGCTCCTTAAATTATTTATCATTTATTTATTGGTATCCCATCTTTATTATTTTTACAAATAACTCAAAGCAGCAAATATATCCAACACATCTTTCTCCTCCTATTTTCCCCACAACAACAACCCTGTAAGATGGGTTGGGCTGAGGAGAGCTCAAAGTTACCCAGCTGGCTTTCATGGCAAAGGCAAGAGTTGAACTCACTGTCTCATGCTTTTTATCTGGTAGCGTAACCACTAGACAAAACTGGCTCTATATATCCTCAATTTAGACTGGATCTAAACTTTTTTTTTTTAAAAAAAGACCCTGGATTTAAATACTATAATTCACAGAAAAGTATTCCATTTATTTTTAGTTCTTTTGGTTTTGACCTGGCCATGTTCAGGTTTAATGTTACTCTCTGTCTGCCAATTACCTGATCACAATTTAAAAACAGTAAATATGATCTTCAGTGCTATAAGATTAGCTAAATCTGCTTTAAATGATAAATAAGCCATAGGACAGAATGGGCAGAATAAAAATAAATCCTTATCGAATCAAGGTATTGTGCTAGATTGACACAATTTCTAACGCCCAATTGTTTCAACAAGAGAAACAACTGATAACCTTGAAAAATGAATTTTTTATATGCAGAATATTCAAATCACCTTTTTGAACTCAAAATTCTAGTTCTGCAAGTACTAGTTCAGCTTAGGAATGTAGCAAGGTGATAATTTTGAGGTAGTCAATAGGAAGAAAGAAGTAGCAAGTCACTTCTGAAATTGTTGCCTTGAACATTTCATATATTAGTCCAGATAGTCATCAGGAATCAAGACTAACTCGAAAGCCCCCTTCCCCCGCACTCAGTTTTGTTGTACTATGAATTGTGGATCTCAGGTGTTCAGTAAAAACATTCTAGGTATAACCTTGAAGTTCTGACCACACCTTAGCTATGGAGATAAGTCTTACAATCAAAAAAGTTATGGCTTTGGTACTTATCTTCAAAGTTAGCCACTAAATAATCATTTTATTCTTCCCAAGAGTAAAATATTGTCTTACTAGCAGCAGCAATAAATCTGTCAAAATAACTGAAGGGGAACAGCGGTTCAGGCAGTTCACGGAAGAAGAGTTTAAGTGCCCCAGTGATGACATGAACATCATCCCAGCGGCCACTATCAAGATCCAGATGCTCATCTGCAAAATTAATGAAAATTACAATACAATATATACATTCTCATCCCCATGTCCCATAGCACTCAAGGTAAAGATAACGATATCAGTATAGCCATAATTGATTTTTAGACCAACATTTATTCACAATCTTGGACCAGAGAACAATACAGTAATATTTACTCCAGAACCATGCTGAAGAAGAAAAGGCAACTCCCTCAAACGTAAGCAGAATGCACTTAGCTTTCAGAAGGAAGCTCAAATTCAGTTGCATCTAGACATCAACTTGGATTAGCTGTTGTTTTAGTATTAGAAAGTTCTGTTTAGATCAAAGTTATTCAACCTTGGCATACAACCTTATGATGTGTGGACTTCAACTCCTAGTCTGCTGGCTATGGAATTCTGGCAGTTGACGCCTACACATATTAAAAGTTGCTATGTTTCAAAAACACTGAGTTAGATATTCCTCACCTTGTTTTATCTAGTATATGCCATAACATGAGAAAGTGGCTCCAAGGGAGAAACTTAGTCAACTGAGGTTGATTCTTGACCCCTTGAGGACTGCTCTGTGCATCCTAGTATGTCCATGAGGGGACAGTAGGATGGGAAACATTTCTTTCGTTCTATTAGGCATTCTGACAAAGATGTTGATACCAACATCTCTAGGCAATGTCCAGATTTCAGGAAGTCTCTTATATACTCTTAAAAGTGTCCACTATACTATATACTATATACTATACTATATATACTCTATACTCTTGAAAGTATCCACAAAAAATGAACAAACTTGGGATCTTCTATAGGCAATGGACATTATTCCTCACTAACTATCCCATTTACTATCCCAGTCACAGTGGCTTACCATGGTCAACTTTGAAGCGCAAATTTTGTATTGTAGCCAGGTTACCGCTTATCCGATAAAGCCCATCAATATCCAAACCTGAGAGATAGAGAAATGGCAGCTATTATCAGTAGCTCCACAAGAGAAAAATAGGTGCAAAGTAACGGCCTTTTCTCACACTTTGCATTTATTTTGCTTCAGTACAAAAAACAACAGAACTTTTAATGAGTCACAAAATCAGAATGTAAATATAAATGTTATGGATTTTCTGATAGTTGTGTAATGGATGTACATCATAGAATTGAAGATGTGGGCTGTCTGGCCTCAGATTTTCAATTTAGGTTAAATGTAGAGTATTGCATACCTCTTTTCTCCACAGTGGTGATGCATTGGCTGACGAAGTTAGGCACTGTACTCTTTTCACGATCACAGAGAACTTGAAGAGCACATCCAAATACCTGATCTGAATTTAAATAACAAAAAACCCCATATCAACTTAGGCAAGAAAGATGGATCATATCGTTTTCTAAATGAATATCCTTCCATTTAGATGGCAGTATTGCCCTGGCAAGTGGTGGTTGAGCCCAGTGGTGAAATTCAATTCAACTGGTTCTGTGGGTGTTGCTTGGTGAGCGTGGCAGGGGAACGATACTTCAAAATCCCCATTCTCACCCCTCTCAGGGGGCAACCAGAGGTGGCATTTGCCGGTTCTCTGAACTACTCAAATTTTCCACTACCAGTTGTCCAGAACCTGTCAGAACCTGCTAGATTTCACCCCTGATTGAGCCCCTTATTACTTAAATGTTAAAAATATTTAAAATGACAACAAATGATGAACCAACTGTGGGCCTGATTGCACTCCAAGATAATTTTTTAAACAGCATTTTTTTTCTCTCCCGGGAATTTACCTTTAATGTAGCCTCGGTCTCTCAGGTACTGTAGTGATGGACGCTTCAGCAGAAATTTCTTGAGCACATTGCGGATTTTGTTGGAATCACTGTCAGAACTGTGACAGTGCCAGAAAGCTGCAAAGAGACAACTGGCATTAGAATAGTCAAATAGGGAGTGGAGCATTGTTTTAAAGGTATGCTGAAACGTTTCTTGAATCTTTCAAGGGGGTAAAAATTAGCAAAAAGAGAAAATGTAAGTTTCTCCCTCAAGGTTATTTTTAGAGGCTTTTTACACAGTGTGCTAGGAGTTCACTTGCTTTAAAAAGAAGTCTTTTGGAAGGATGTGCAGTCTTTTAGGCTGAAAGAATAAAATCAATTCACAAATGCCTTTCTACTCTGTGCCAAGACTATTATGAAATTCATGAAGTACATTCAAATAAGTAGAAATGAAGTTCAGCTTGAAGGAAAATTCACCTTTACAAATCTTCAAACATTAACATATAAAGGAAAGAGGATAGGAAAGGAAACAAAGTGTTTCTACTGTTGTGCATGGCAAAACTATTACTTTTAAAATATTGTGATTGCTACTTATTACAAATGCCATTAGTTGTATTTATTTTAGTTACATGCCTCTCTTCCTCCTAAACATCAGGAGCCTTATCAATATGGAGATCTTCTATGTAAATATTCTTCCTTTTCTGAGCAAGCAGTGCAATCAAAACTTGCAAGGATCCAGACTATACTGAAGATAATTCTAGCAGGCACTCTTCCTTAACCTTGTGCCCTTCATGGGTATAGAGTTAGACTTTTTGTACATCCCACCGATTTAGAAGAAAGTATATTAGCTATATAACAGAGTTTGCTCTATTAGGTGTTTATTTTAATCTTCACGTTCTAGGATTGTTTCTTTTTAATTCATATTCAAACCTTTCACACCTTGTAAAGAAACACACCCTATTTCAATATGTATGGCTTAGCATGCTACAGTTTTAGCCTCCTTCTTAGCCTTTTCCACATTGCAGTCTTCAGCTGCTGATCTGTATATAAACTAGCTGGAAATTAAACTGGCTTACAAAATTCCTTTCTGGATTTCTATCACATTTTTCCCCTTGGTCACACTAATAGTCAGGTGTTCTGTCTCCTACTTCTTTTCCCTTCCCATTCATGAAAGCAATGCCAATTGCTTTCATTTTTGTTGGCAAATCTTCTGTAAATTGAAGAAATTTTTACAACAGTTGTTCCTGTCACCTGGACTTGAAATAGAAATTTAGTTGAAATATTTGTCAATTTCACCTAGTTAAAAGGAAAAAAAAATTACAAAACAGGTCATCATGCTTTTTGCTATTTCTCCACTGAATCTCTTGAAAGCAAGACAAAACAAAGAAACAGCCTGCATTGCAGGTTGTCATTGGTGAAACTTGAACATTGTTTGTCAGAATAAAAACAAAGGTCCACTGTTGAAAACAAATATCAAGCAAATTCTAATTCAGTAACTACCTTTAATTTTATGGTAACTTTAAGTCCTCAAAAAAGATTCCTGGTTACTAAATCCTCTTTAAGTATTTTAGGTAAAAAAAGGGATTAACAAATCCTTATCCTGAAAAACTATTATAGTATCTGTGGATAAGTATGTTTATGGTATGGTTGAACTACTTAATCTACAAACATATGTGATGTTCCCATTTCAGTTTTCATCACATATTGAATCACTGTTGTCAACTCAGTTCACATACATTTGCCAACAGAGCACAGACCTGGATGCTTTTTTTCACTTTCTTTCTCTTTGTTTCCTCCTGTTTGTTCCTTGTGTTTTACAGTTGCTATATTATCATCCTCCTCTTCCAAAGGGAAATCTATACCCTGAAAGAAAGAAATACAGAACAATTATTGTCATACCTGCCAAAAAGCTAGAAGAACTGTGAAATCCTAATACTGCCAATCCCCCTGGCGATTGGTAAATAGCCCCCACCCCTTTTTTTAGACAGACAACAATGATAGTAGTAGCAAATATTCAAAGATCAACATATAAAGGAAAGAGGATAGGAAAAGAAATAAAGGGTTTCCTCTGTCATGCATGGAAAATTATTTTTTTTTAAAAAATATGGAAGGTTTACAAATGAAAATGAGAGTCATCTGGATGTTCCCATGAAACACCATGCATGAGGCAGAGCTATGGCAGAAAAAAAGCATCACTCTGTGTGCAAAAACCATAAAGAAAGTTTGAGTGTATGTTGAGTTCAATAACAACTTTTCCATACATTTATGTCATAACAGTTTGCTCATTGCTGAAGAAAAGGAGAAACTTTTTAGCAGTTGCCATCCCTTCTCCTTTTGTCTGAGCTCACAAAGAAGAAATTTTTTAAAACAAGATTACATTTGCAGGACTTAAAGCTCAGGAATTGCTGTATTCCCCCACAGAGCATTTAAAACTGTTCACTGTGGGGGGAAAAGGCTTTTCTAACAGAAAGAAAATACTTGTACTGCATTGGCATAGGGGAACTTTTTTTTTTAAAAAAAATCCTTCTGATGCTCTTAAATGCCCCTGATCTGCATGGAATTTACTTACATTCAGGAACCATAACATAAAAAAAATAACCCAGAGATTTTAACTTTACCATGTTGTACGTTGGAAGTAAGACATATGTACCCTTCCAGGTTCAACTCCCAGCAATGCCAGTTAGCACAGGCAATTATGAGAATTGCTGTAATTTAATAACCTCTGAAAAGGCTAAATATGGAACTATAACACATCTATATCTCTCTGCTTTGAGAGTTTAAGTGAAGGTGGATTGTACGTATCATCTTGATGACTCCCACCCTGTGCTAAAAGTATATGAAAAAGATTTCTGGCTCATTTGGGGTAGCATAGATTCAGTAAAAAGAGACATACCAGTTTGCCAATTCTATTACTAATTGCATTGTGCCACATGCTGGCAATGGAGTCCAAATCATGTTGGATCAAATACTCTGAGCCATCCCGTGTCTTCAGCTACAACAAAACAAGCATTTGTATGTAATATCTAAAAATTGTTCTCCACAAACATTGAAAATTGCTCTAATTTACCAAACTACACTTGCAAGTCTTCATAGGTTTTTAGCATTATTTTATGAGTGACTTAGGATAAAGCACATTGCATTTCCATAATAGTAATCCATATCAAGAATAACGAAACTGATTCTTTAACAGCAGGCTAGCTCTGATAAAAGATGGGGTGCTTTGGAGACCCCCCTCCCCATCGTAACTATAGGTTCAGGAGTTGGTTGCCTAATGTCCCTTAACATTTTTCCCCAAACAGTGAGTGTCAATAAGAGAAATGCTTTTTAATTTTGCCACATATAACACATATGGTCCAGGAATAGGGTAATTTTTTTCTTCTCTCTAAACTCTGGCATACTTGACAATGATGGCCATTATTTCTTACCTCCAAGACATTCTTTCTACTTGACCTGTCTTTGTGGGCCCAGGAAAGAGATGCTCCATGAAGATTCACTCTAAACTCTGGGCTACTTAACACAGAGGGATACTTCTAAATGGGCAAAGAAGAAAAGTAGAAGTAATACAAATATTTAGATTGAACCATTATTCACTGCCCTCCCATCTTCCCTTATCACATTAAATCTATCCAGTATACAAATTATTTTATTATGACTAACATCTTGCTTCCACCGACATCCAGATTTTTGGCCAAACTATGCTGTGTGAGTAAGATTTTAGTTATGCATACATATTTCTAACCAATTGGTGTTAATATAAATGAAAACAAAAAGTTTCTAATTTAAAGTAAGGTTTAACTGTTGGAGATGAAAGTTCACAGAGGCAACTATCTCTATCATTGTGTCCTCCAGAAATGTTAAAATAATACCTAATCACACAGCTAACATTACCAATGGCAAGATGGTTGGGAATAATAAGGAAAAAGTGCATCCAAACTAATATTAATTTGATAAGAGAGAAGGTATGGGATAGTTACTTTTTTGGCATAGTTTATGAAAAACATTTATCCTATTGTTCCAACATGCTTAAGGAAGCAAGGAATAGATTTAAAGATAAAAAGGGTCATCATTTAAAAGATCAAATAAATTTTAGCAAATAAGGAATTGGGCATACCATAGTAACAACTTGCAGGGTTTCCAAAAAAAGAGAGAAAAAACAATCAAATGTGTAAAATGAGAAAAAGTTTCTTCTGAAATTCCATATAAGGATGACTCATATGAAATTTATTATCATCTCATTGTTTTATCTGATAAAGAGGCAAGAAAGAGAACTTCAAAGCAATTTGGTATTTTTTAAAATTATTTTATATCCAATGTAATTGTCCAAATCTTCCTCATACTAGTTTTGCTTTACTCTTAACTATTGTGCCATATTATTAACATAATTACATATGTTCTTTTCTGAGTGGACATACATATTTAAAAAACTAATTTGTAAAAATTATATGAGACAAATGGAAATTTTATTCACACGCAAAGACAAACATATATTTCAAAGTCTGGAAATGCATTTTTGCTAACCAAATGCAACTGTGATATGAGAAGAAAAAACTCCTGAAGATACCTTAAGAATCGGGCAGCTTCATATAAAAGAAGACTGTTTTTAAATTAACTGTATTTGAACATTTGAATTTGTTCCCCAATTCTCTATGCTACTATAATATCAGCTGGTTATTTCAGAGCAAGAAGCTAAAGCTGAAAACTTACTGCACTGCTGGAAGATGAATGCTTGGAATCCTTGAAAAATATTAAGGCATCACCTTCCAAGACCGTCCATACACAGGTCCAGTTCTTCCTAAAAGAAGGTAAAGAAAGGACACACCATTGAAAGAATAATATTAACTGGGTAGGCATAAACACTGAAAAGTAAGAGTTTTTGAGGAAAAATAGTATAACTATACAAACATAGACATCAATATTCCCTTCCTCTCTCTCATCATTTTTCAGCACACATGACTCTTAATAATCAACACACAAAAGGAGTATGTCTCTATGATCAACTCAATCATGAAAAATAGGCTCAAAATATGCAAGACAGACAGACAATATATAGCTGAAGAATGAGAGGGAAACAGAATTAGCAGGCCAATAATTTAGTTCCAAATTGCTCACAAATAAATAAAAAAGGAGTGGGTGGAAAAGCTGAGAAGTGGGTAACTCTTCTGCAATGAGTGCCTTTATTCAGGGGAATGTACACCCATTTAGTTCTTGAAAACATGCCAAACAAGGCAACCGGCAATTGGCAAACACCTTCCCTTTCAACATGGTTTAAAGCAGCTTTTAATTTTACTAATTATTTGCTTTATTTAAATTCAAATAAATGCATACTTTTACTTAATTAGTAATGATTTGTTAGTGAATTTATTAGTGATGCATTCTCTCCCCAAAAATATGCCTACGTTTTTGGAATGATGCTCTAACTTGCCTGCATTTTTCAAATAGTTTTACAGAACTATGATGCCCACCACACACTTTTGGTTAGAACCTTGCCTTTCATTTCAATGGTAATGCTAATATGTTTAAGGAAGATTTCTTTGAATGGAATGGGGGGGGGAGTCAATGGCTACCACTACTTTCCTTGTAAGTAGTGACTCAGGAATATGGTTTTATTTCCAGGTCTTCCTCATACTAGTGGCTAAAACGTATGCCACTCTAGAGGCAAGGAATTAAAATGCCTAAGAATTATCTGTTATCTAGGCTGCTATTGATCAGAGGCTTTGAATGACTGAACAAGGAGGAAGCAGGACCTTAGAAGGCAACATCAGCTGATCTATTCCACAACTGCAAGTGCTTATTGTTCTAGTTTTTTTTAAAAAAACCTATATTTTTAATAGAGTAATTCCAATTCCAAGCAAGAAAAAAAGTACTATTCCAAACTTCCTTCTTGCGAATCCCTACATCAGAAAAGTCTGAAATTAAGTTCACAAACATACACAACAGCTCCTCTTACCTCAGGCGTTTCCCTTTATCAGCAGTTCTTGTCCGATACAACATCCCAGCTTTCTCAAGAGATTTCAGCTGGGAAGGTGGAGGAAAAGAAATGACAATTAAATCTTGTCCTAGTTGCTGGGGAAAATCATCAGAGCAAATTAATTATCAGAGCAAAGGATGACTGCTATTAGATAGGGACAGTTGTAGCTGAATAGCGACAACCTTATATACCATTGAAGATTGCTTCTAAACAAATCCAAAGTCACTGGGGGGGGGGATAAGCTCTCACTTCCCAAGCATGCTTATCTTCATTTGGCTTAGGCCACTGTAAATTTAAGAAATAAATCTAGGAATTAAGGCAATACAATACCTCAAGTATTGTCTAAATTAATCCAGGGGGTAGGAAAGATACTAAAACTTGGGAGCCAAATTGGTAGACATTTTATATTTGCATTTTCAAACTGATTAAAATAGGAGCTCTTTTCACCTTCCTTAGAGAGAAAATAATTCTAGAGTTTCTTCTACTGCAGTGAGGCTTGAATGCTTGCTTATAATTTAAGGAAATAAGATCAGGAAATGGGCAGTGTGGAAACTGTAACTGCAGGAACTAAGTGGCTGTTTGAAAGTGGCAGCTTTTTGGCCATCCTACTCCCATCATTCCTTCCATCTTTCCAAAAGGTTCTCCTTGTTCAAAGTATGCAAAGGATCAGGAGAACCTTTGGCTTCTCCGTTTAATTTATTTATCAAAACACCACTTTAGATCTGCCATTAGCAAGCAGACACCCTTTCTTCCATACCTGCTCATCTTTTGACCCAGGGTAAACTGATTGGCTGGGGGGCCAACTTGCAAAAGGACTGCTGCCACGACTAGATCCACTACTGGTGCTCTGGCGATTGCCAGAAGTGGTCACCTAAGTATAATAATTTTAGCAGCAGTAAACAACATACAGGCACTCATACCACAGTTCTTCAGGATTATGATCTACTGTTTTATTACACTCAAGTTTGTATTTACATCTATCAATAAGTAACCCATTTTACCCCCTCTTACTTTCAGCAGATGAATTTGCAATACAATAGCAGAGTTGGAAGGGACCTTGGAGGTCTTCTAGTCCAACCCCCGTCCTAGGCAGGAATTTGTATGCCAACTGATTAAATTTTAGAATCTGTTTTACAGATTGGCATTTTTACTGTGTTCATCTCATTTAGTGACTGTGATCATACCGTAGATGCAAATGGCGGTTTGCTTAACCATGGGGTTCTGAATACATTATGATGGCTAGGTATACATTATAGAGTAAATCCTTTGTTCTACCTGACTACATTATTGTTTAAACAGCTCCGATTCTACCATTAGAATGTCTCCACCTCATTGTAAAAGTAATCTTTTACTCACAGAATCATAGGATTGGAACGACCTTGGAGGTCTTCAAGTCCAACCACTAGCCCAAGGCAAGTATCCTCAGATCTGCCCAACTGGCTTCCCAACTTTTGTTTGAAAACCTCTAGTGATGGAACATCCACAGTACCAAGAAGTAGGCCAGCCCATTGCTTAATAGTTCTCATGGTCTGAAAATTCCTCCTTGGATTTCCCTCTGTCTTTCCAAGATATTCTTACCATATCTGGGACATCAAACGATGTTTCTGGGGTGCCAGGGGAAGCACAACCCTGGTCTGCTGAAGGAATACCAGCATAGTCAAATTGCTTGTAGGATCCATCTGGAGAATAACCTTCCTCTGGAGAAAGTTCACGAGGAGAAAGTTTTGGATAGTCAGTTTCTGGAGTTGGTGGCTGAAAAAATATATATTGGAAAAGAGATCAATAAACAAAAACCTTTTCTTCCTTCTTAAACAGTTGAGAGCTTTCTTTTCCCGAGGCTTGAGAATTATGAAACAGCCACCCCAAAATCCAGTTGACCCCGGTCCTGCTGGACTTTAATAAGAAGCAGAATATCTGCATATACTCCAAGTATTAGCCCAGTTATAATTATGAGTTATGGGCCTAATCCCCACCACAACATATTTTGTTTTACTTTATTATTTTATCATTTTTCTTTGTATTTAATGTTTTTAATAGACCTCCTCATCCACTTACTCTCCGATTCGGAGATCTCCTAGTAAATGAAGGCCGCATCTCTGGAGGATTGAAAATTTCTTGGGGTGCCTCCCACGAAGTCTCACCGGTTGCTGCGTTATAGAAAAATATTTGCCCACTATTCTCATCTACATATTGATTCCACTCAGCAGATGAGTCAGGGCTGGGACAGTGAGAGTGGGAAAGACTCACACTATTCAAGGAAGCCCCAAAGGGAGACTCCCAAGTTGTCTGACCAGTCGCAGAATTGTAATAGAAGAAATGACCACTTTCAGTGTCGGTGTGAATTTCCCAGTTGTTTAAAGTATTGCTGAGACACAACTGGAATGGGGAATCGTTGACAGTGGTAGTACTGTGCTCCAACTGAAGTTCTTGTATGTTCACATATACTGGATCTGTGGCCACATCTTCAAGCAACTATGAAAACAATAAAGAAAAGTAATCCAACCACCTCATTGTATGAAACCTATCCCTTAACCAGCTCTCTGAATGGCTTAAACTTCTAGAAATTCCTGCCTAGTTACTAAGGATCTAATATTATGAAATCACACTTAAAAATGTAATAATTAAAAATAGTCTAATAAAGTCCATTAAAAAAGCCAATATAACAAAGACCAAAAGAAATCAGATAATATACAAGTTAAGGAAAGATATAAAAATGTAATTATTCCATACTCAGTATTTCTGCTCCAAAAGACATTTGTACAAATTAATCTTCAAGATTTATTAAATGGGGAAAATAATATTGGCAAATATCATGTCAATAATTATTTTGAGATGTAATGCTCCTTGTTTACAATGGCCTGACTTTTTATATTAACGAACAATTCATTAAACACATCCACTCCAATGTTTTTGCTGTTTCACTCAAAAGTAAATCAAACCAGCAATGTACTGCCTCTCAAATCTGTCACTGTTTCTTTTTATGAATCATTACATTTTTATTAGTACCCTTTTAACATTTCAAAAATAGAGTAATATCTACAGATTACCTCTTCCAGCTTCCCTTATTTTCACCATGACAATTGTCTTTAGCTTGGATGATCTTTAAATTGACAGTTAACATTTTCTGTAACATTGGAGTATTTTCCATCCAACCCCTCCGTTTTCACCTTTGTACTTGTGTTTTTTAACAGTACCTAGGTGTGCGGAACGGAGCATTGAACAGCCATATGGTTTTGCCAAAGATGCAATGTTTTCTCACCTACTGTCTTCAACTCTATTAAACAGTCAAACTGATTGATAAATTCCAGTAAATACTAGTTATACATTAAGCATATTGTAGATCTATAGCAAAGTTTGAAATCCAAAATAAAAGTTGGACAAAAAATATTTTATCTGGATTCTGCTTTTTAACTCTGATCTCCAGTTCTCTCTTTCAAATGATCTTAACTCAATTTTGATGCTAAGATTGGAATTTCTATTGTTCTATCTTGCATATGTATCTACTAAGTGTATATTTCTACATTAACTGCAGTGTTATGGCAATCTTGCCAAATCCAGTTCTTAGATATGCTGAACTTCTGTTCCCATAGTTGACAACCCATTATGTAAAAGAGATACAGAAGAGAAAATAGAAATTTAGATTATTTTCCTGGTCAGAAATGAGAAAGCATTTAACTGGCTACATGAAGTCTTTTTTCTCCCAAACTTTTCCTTTCAATATTTTTCCACCATTTATATTATGACAAAATAAATAAATAAACCAAACTGCCCAGATGAGGTTTAACTGAAATCACAGTTTACCTTTTGGTCTGGATTAGAATGAAGATCAAACGAACAAAAATGGAAAGATTCAAGCCCCTGGAATTTAATTTAGTGAGAATTAATATGATGATTACCAACTTCTAATGTGACTAAAATCATTGAGGGCTATGGTGTAGATCAGCCCCTGCTTAGGATCTTGAACAGTCTTCCTCAACCAAATGTATTCTTGATTTGGTGAACTCTTCTCCTAGTCATCTTTACTCAGTATGGCAATTTGTACTACTGGCAGAGAATGAAGAAAATTGTAATCTAGCAATTTAGAGAATACCGAGTAGAACGAATCTATAGAACAAAAGATACTAAAGAGTACAGCTTTTTTTTTTTAAAGTGGTGAATCAAGATTAACAAAGATAGCCACAAAGTCATGGATATAAGAGAATTAAGGCTTAGAGATTTTTGATATGGACATTGGACAGAGAAATAATACAATTCTGCTATATATTGGTATACAGAGAGGACACAAATTGCTTTCAACAGCAATAAGCAAGCCAACAAACTCTGAACTATATTTGAATGGCGAAGTTGCTGGTTTATTCTTGGGCTTGTAAGTACTGAGGATAGGAGATAAAAATAGATCCAAGTTGTTCAACAATTCAGTGCTACCAAGATAGGGTTGCCTGCCAAAGGAAAACCTATCACAGTGAAGCAGAATGCTCAATTCCATGGCTCATCAGGTCTTCATAAGTTACAATGTAGGGAACATAGAAACATTTCCCCAGATATAGTACCTACTACTTCAATGAATATCTGTCAGAGAGGATCTTATTCCAGACGTGGACAGAAGACGATATATCACAAATTATGTGACTGTTGCATTTGTTTGATATGTGTAGACATTTACATTTATCCCTGACTATGTACTGCATGAAAAGCCAGTTTAGTGCAGGGGTTAAGACATCAGGCAAGAAACTGAGAGGCCATGAGTCTGAGGCACAAAGCTAACCGGATGACCTTGGGCCACTTTCGCTCAGCTCTAGAAAGGACATAACATCAAACTAGTTCTGAAAACTTGTCAAGAAAACTGCACTCAATTCATTCAAAAATAGGCTGAATTTGCACAATATGGTAGACTAGAATGACATAGTTTGTAGTGCAACTTGCTGTGGGAGGTCAATCATCATCTTAGCATGAAATATTCAGGAACATCTTTCCCCCAAATGTTATTTGCTATATGCCTGCTGCTTTTTTCTCCAATTTCAGAGGATAGTTTTTCTTCCTGGTCTGAAAGAGCAAGTTAGGGCAGAAAAAGAGTATGTTCAAAGAATTTTGGATATTTGGCAACCCAACTGTTGATAATAAAATAAATAAAATAATAAAAGGGGTTATGTCTTTTCAGCCACAGAGTGGTTAAGGCAATATTTAGAACCTCTCCTGCTTAAACCCAGTCTAGATCAGCTGTAATCTGCTGAGGAGTACGTGTCTTATAAGTATTTTGCAAACCTTTAAAGACCTGATCATGTGGTAAAGGGAGGAATTCTTACATTCTAATTTCATTATTTTCTCTCTTTTTCTTTCTGTATATGCTCACAGCCAGTATTTCTCTCCCTTAGAATTACCATTAAAAGCTGGGTTCTGGGGAAAACACATTTACAGACAGAAAGGCATGAAGACTCCACATTTTACACAGGAGCGACAGACTTGAGATTGTTATGTATAACTGTTCAACAGTGTCCCCTTGAGTTCATTTTTCTTCATTTGCATAGAATGACAGTCCAAAATAACTAATCTGCTTCTTCTCTTACTTCCTGTAAAGATAACCAGCCTCTTAAACTATACCTTCTCCTTTACCTTTTGCATGCCAATTTTCTCCTTTTTGCCAATATTCTTTAAGAACAGAATGCAGTGACCAAGTAAGGGAGCACATAAACTGCCACTTTCTACATGTTTTAAACTAATAATCTTTGATCTTTGGTCACTCTAACTAGTAATCATAGAGATTTAGTTCAAAACATCTGAAGGACATCACGATTGCCTATCCTGTTCCAGCAAATTCTGTTTTGGTTTATTGGTTTCAAGTAGGTTCTGGCAATAAGAACAAATCATTGCCTTTCTAAAATGTGCATTTTAGAATGTACTGAGTTAAGAATAGTCATTCCTATCTGAACACCTTCTGAATTTAGCAAAGAAAAGAAACTGGGAAATTATAACCCCAAACATCTAGGGATGTTAGCCCTTCGAGATACTCCAGAGAAGGATACCAAAACTATGAACACTAAAGCTATTGTAAGGTATGGTAACAGACACTTGCAAACCTGAAATCACCTTCCCTCCCGCCTTTTCTTTCCAGAGAACCCTGGGGTTGGAATCTCCTTTGAGATGCTTATTCCAACTCCATTCCTCTATATTTCAGGCAATTATCTAGGTTGTGTCTCTTCCTCCTGTCTCCCAAGGCTATTCTCACATTTTAACACAGTGCATAATTAATATAAGAACTTTATTGCTACCAAGATGTAGTGATAGTCATTTAGCAGATAGACAAAAATACCGCTTTAACATTTTCACAATGAAAATAGGGAACCAAATATTACAAGACAGCATGTAAATTCATCAACATCATAATTATTATGTGGCATATTTAGTTGTAGTTAAGATATCCCCATTTTTTATAGAGTACTAGTTTGGTTACAACTATCTCACAAGCAGAAATACAATGTGTAGACAATAAAGATTTAGTGATAGAAAGAAATTGAATAAATGCATTACTACAGGGTAGAAGAACTTCCTTTGAGTTAAACAGAGACCCACTCTTGCAAGTTTTTGCTACACTCTTGCATTTTGAAAGCAGCACGATATTTCTTCACTAAGATTTGGCCTGAATTTATACACCCATTTCTGGTCCCTTCCTCTCAATAGGTTCTGGACAGTCTTCAAGCAAAGCTTAACAGTCTTTTGACTTAAAGGGCAATCTTCTACCCTTCCCATTGCCATACCTCAGATGAGTCTGATGTCCGGGATGATTTATGCCAGGAAAGTGAGCTAGGAATCCAGTCACCCATTGCTAATACAACCCAAGAAGATCAGTCTAAAGCTTAGAAGCAGTGCCTTAACGGAAGGAAAATGGCAGAGTGGAAAAAAAATGCTTTCTCAACCACAGGCCAATCAAGAGACAGAAAGCAACACAACATAAAGTGCAAAACAAGAACTCAGCCCTTTGCCTTTCACATGCTTCCTGTTGGGGTTTGTGGGATAAAATGGTTACTGTGGTAATGAGTTATATGTAATGTTCTTTTCTAGCATTTTGTGGCAGCTCACTAAAATCCCTTTTTCTTTCTCTACACTAATAGGAATAAAATAAAAGCTTACCTATGTATCAGAACACCCCAAAACTCAACTTTTTTTTAAAATGATGGAGCCCTTTGCCTAAATTTTAACTGAATGAAGGTAGGTTACAATTATTTAGTGAACCAGACTATGCAAGCTATATTAGTCTTTGAGATTATTTCTTATTTCCAAAAACTAGAAAGGGAAATTATTTTGCAGGGTGAAAAGAGGGGCAAGCTAGAGGACTAAGAGACAATTATAGATAGTATAGGTCTTAAAACCCAAATACTGATAGAAATCCAGAGATGGCTTCTCGGGCTTTAAGAGATGATGGGAAGAGAAATGTTGGCTAAATGTATTTTTGCGTTGTGATTATACAAGACCAGTTCTTCCAACAGGCAAACTGGGCTCATGCTTTAAGACATAGATACTATTTAAAAAACTGTTTAAAAACTCCTTTTTTTAAAAAAAAGGAGAAAACTGTGAGATGATGATGATGATCAAATGTCAAATGTGACTTTACTATTTTACTGTTAGATTTCTCCTAAGATTGGCATTGAAGGAATGGAGACAGAAAGAAGAAGTGCAACAGAGATGCCTAAATTAAGACATTTTTGTTTTTTTAAAGAATTGGTTAAATATCAGGTCTTCCCCCCCAAAATATGTTATTGTTGACCTGGTATGGCTGTAGAAACTGCAGCAATATTAAAAACTATGGGTGTAGTTTACAAGGCAAAATGCGTAAGAAATGAAATCATGAAACAAGGGCATCTTCCTAGAAGTTCAATTCAGGCTGGATAAGGCAGTTACATGAAAAAGTATGTACATCCCACTATTTTAAAAACTTTTTCAATATATTTTAACATAGATATTTGATCTTCATTTCAACAATACTGATTAAGTGGGATCTTGAGATAACCTATCATGCAACATTTACATGTTGTGATAATTGTATAATTTAGATAAACATAAAAGCAAAATTTGCAGATGGAAAAGATATGTTATGGTTATCACTACAGTTGTCTCAAATACCTAAAATTAGACTCAGATGTACAAGATCAGGTGCCAATAATTAGAACAGAAAGGATCTGGGAGAAACTTGTCATTTAAATCCCAGATATTTAGTTGGATTGCTCTTTGCTGTTGTATTGGATGTTATCATCATGTTTAGATTGAAAATGCTGTTTGGGGTCTTCAGAAAGTAGGTTGTAGATGCCTATAAACCTGGGTAGGAATGTTTAAAAAATTACCAAACAACTAGACACCAATCATTCCACAAGTGGAGATGATTTCCAACAACTGCCAACCAACTTAGGACAAGCCATCCCGACAAGTTCAGCTTAAGAGTAGGGTGAAAAATGCTGAAAGAAGTCTCTAAGGTCCCAAAAATTTCATTACATACACAGCTAAATCTCAACACTATTGCTGTGGATGATTGTACCAATAAAGAGAGTTGCACAAATTAAATCCACCTCAGAGATATGCCAGGAGGAAACCTTTGTCGTCCAGAAAGAAGATCAGAATAAGTCTAAAGTTTGCTCGTGAAAATCTAGACAAAGACTTCTGGAACAATATAATCTAGATAAATAAGGCAAAGATAATTGTTTGTTCATAGTACCAGAAGACACTTTTTTTTGGGGGGGGGGAACCTAAGGACTACATTTCTTCATTTAAAATGCTGATGGTGTTGGCCTAAAAACCAAGAGACTGAGAATGATTAGGCCTCCTTTAGGCATGAAAGCTGTCTGGGTGACTGGGCCAGTCACAGGACTGTCGTGGGGAAAAATAAGAGGCAAGAGCATTGGGCATGAGTTTTATATATAGCCAAAGCCTGAAAAGAGGCCTTGACTTGGCTTTTTCAAACCCTCCATTTCTTGCTTTTCAGCCATTTTTGATGGATTTACTATAATGCTTAGCAACATTGTCACATTGCAAGGTCCATGTTCAATTGAGTTTCAACCTTCTGACCTGATATGAGGATCGTGCATTATCCTCAAGCCCCCTCGGGTACTTTGAAGAATTCACACTACTTCCTATGATTGGGACTTGCCCTGATGTAGCAAAATAACCCCAAACCATAACATTCCCACCATCTTGCTTTACAGTTTGCATCAGATTCTTCTGGTGAAATTGATATCAAAAGCAGAATAAAATAACCATAATTCCACCAGAAGAACCCAATGCAAACTATAAAGTAAGGTGGTGGGAATGTTATGGTTTGGGGTTACTTTGCTGCATCAGGGCAAGTCCCAATCATAGGAAGTAGTGTGAATTCTTCAAAGTACCCGAGGGGGCTTGAGGATAATGCAAGATCCTCACATCAGCGACAGAAGGTTGAAACTCAGCCAAACATGGACCTTGCAATGTGATCATATCCCTACGCATTATAGTAAATCCATCAAAAATTGCTGAAAAGCAAGAAATGGAGAGTCTGGAAAGAACAAGTCAAAGCCTATATCTAAAACCACCAAGATTTGTGGAGTGATTTAAAATTGGCTATGCATACAAGAAACAGTTTAAACATTGCACAATTAAACATATGCATGAAGGAATGGGAATTTTTCCCCCCTTTGGTTTTTACCAGAGACTATTAAAAAATCCTAATAGCAGAACACAAGGACAGTAATGATGGGGATACATTTTTTCCCCATTCTCTTTGACAATGTAGTGCTTTTAACAAAAAAGTGAAAGAAATGAAAAGAAAAAATACGCTTCATGTTCCTGTTTTATGACTGGATTCTTATTCAGTGTCTATCATCATTTCCCCCAACCTACTTCTTTTATATGTCCCTTAACTTTGTTCTCAATCAATTTTCATCCATTTTTCCTCCTAGCAAGCCATATACTGTATCATCCTTTACTTTTTAATGTTTCTTAAATTTGTCCATTTATTTCCTTTCTTCAGTCAGCATGCTATCAAAAAACAAATTAATTGTTCCACTTTTTTACCACTACAAAGAGGAAGTCCTCACTTAAAGATGATCATTGGGACCAGAATTTCCATTGCTAAGTGAGTCATAAACAGTCAAATTATATGACTGTGCCACATAGTGACACTTAACAGCTCGTGGAAGTGTCAGAATCAGCACAATTCATTAAGCGGGGACATCACATGATTGCCATTTACAAACTCTTGGTGAGTTCCCCATTGCCTTTGCTCGTAAGAGGCCAATAAAGAAAGTTTTAAATGGCAATCATGTAATCCCAATTCACTGTGATGTCATAATTGCAAGGCAGGTACCACACCCAAGTACTACTGGTTCAGTGCCGTTTTAATTTCAAATGGTTGCTGAACAAGAGGGTTTTTAATAAGCAAGAACCATTTGTATTCCTTTACTTTTAATTATTTTAGGCAAATTACATTACATCACTTTGCATTTTGAGAAATGGTTATGGAAAATGGCAAATTGTCTAAAACCAACCATTTTGTGGAGGTTCCCACAGCACACAAATTGTCATTGCTAGCTAAGAAAGGGCAAAGGCTACTGTCTTATTTTAACAAATGTGTGAGAGGCAGACCCTTAGCTTAATTGCCTCCTTTAAGCATTAGGGTGCACAGTATGTAGTTTGCATACAAACTAGACTATTTGCTTTAAAAATGAACATTTAACATTTCTGGCTTTGCATACTATACCACAATTAAATGTAGAAGTACTTAGAGGAAAACATCAAGGAATTAGAATTATCCCTAGGTAAACATGTAAGAAGGCTTTGAACAGACTCTCCCCATAGGAAGCTTCAGCAAGCTTTCCTTGGATCAGCAGTGCATATATAAACTACAATGTGGAAAGTTTCACACTTTTATCATTCTATTCCAGCATAAAGTTCTTGCTAACAAGATTGTCAGAGATGGCCAATTACTCTATTTGATACTATCAAGTTCCTATCTTACCTGCTCTGATATAAACTACTGAACAACCAAAAGTTTGTAAAGGATTTACCATACTTGCCAAAACTGAGATTTCATGTAATTAAGCTGTAATTAAGCCCTTTTAAGTATCATGTGAGAAAACTAAAAAAAAAAAATCCTGGAACATCTTACAAGGAATGTTATGTTACACAGAGCATTAGGTGCAGTGTAGCACCTACCCCCAGATTCCCTTTTAGCCAGAGGAAAGTAACCTTGGTTCACACCTCTTTCCTTTCTCCCTCCCTGTTCAGCCTCTTATTCCAAACATCCAGCAAGTATTTAACATTCAGACTTTTACTTACCTAAGGCGTAAAGATAAGTCACCAGAGGCTGCTCTCTCCTGACTATCTCACTCAGTTGGCTTTTTTTCCCTAACCAACAGCTCCACCCTGCCCTTGAGCTTTCTTATTCCCCACCTCTTTGGACAGGTGAAGCAAATCGATCATTTGCATAAGGGAAGAAACTTAGTGAGGCCTCCTTAGCTTAACCCTTTCAGCACTCATGCTCCATCAGCTCCGGGTTCTTTTGCTAATGAATCCATTTCTGTAAATTGTAGCTAGGAGACTATTAAAAGAAAAGAGGATATGGTTGGCTTTGGAGAAAAAAAAAGCAGAATGTGAGGTTCTAGCACAATGCCCTCATATGCCACCAATCCAGAAAATCTAGGATTAGGAGAATAGATATGTCAAACTTAAAATTGTTGCCAGCCAGGCATGATCCCCAAAAATATTCAGTTACATTATAAAGGCTAGCTGAACAAATACTTAGAACAAAATGTGTTTTCAAAAAAGATCTACTTTTTTAAAATTTGGGGCTATTGAATCTGGGCTTCAAAAATGCCAAATCACCAGAGAAGAGGGGAAATGGGGAAAAAAACCCTAACTTTGCTGCCATCTGATGGCCATATGGATTTTGGCAGGCCAGATCTGATACGGTAGTTCTTGATTTACAAACACAATTGAGCCCAAAATTTCTGTTGCTAGGCAAAATCGTTAAGTGATTTTTGCTCCATTTTACAACCTTTATTGCCACAGTTGTTAAGTGAATCACTCCATTTGTTAAGTTAGTAACACAGTTGTTAAGTGAACCTGACTTCCCCACTGACTTTACTTGTCAGAAGGTCCCAAAAGGTTATTATATGACCCTGGAACACCACAACCATCATAAATATGAACCAGTTGCCAAGTGTTTAAATTCTGGTCACAGAATGACCATGAGGAGGCTATAATGATTGTGAGTATGCAAAACTGTCATGTCACTTTTTTCCAATGCTCTTGTAACGTAAAGTGTGGCTAAACAAACTGTTGTAAGTCAAGGACAACCTGTAATATTCGTATAATTTGTTATGGTAGATAGTGATTTGTTTGCTTATGGCTTAGTATTGCTTATTGTGCAAATGGAGCCACAGAACTGTAGCTTGTGAATATAGTTTTATGGTTTAGTTTGTTGCCTTAGGAAACTATAGCTTGTTCAATAAACAAATTATGGTTTCATGTGGTATAGACATTAAGTTTTTCTTCTCTTTCTGAGAAAACATAGTTACTACCTAAGGCAACATTTTGAAAGGGTTTGCAAATAGCATACCTGACAAAAGTTTGCATTTGCAAATGTTCATAGCAGCTTTGTTTGCCTTATTGTGTTATTTTGCACCTCTTTTAAGGTTGTGAGACCCATAAGAATAAAGCATTGCCATACTGGCTAAGGTCAGTCATTCTCCATTTTTTACCTTCTACTCGCTGTAGTCTCCCAGTTGTTTAAGGGAGTGTATAATAAATAGGAGTGTATTCTCATAAACTTAGTTGCCACTAACTACTACTAAATTTTACTAATAATTGATAAGCCCTCTCTAATCAAGGCTGCTGTGTTTATTTTAGGGGGGAAATCAACACCATTCCTCCTTTATAGTTTGTGTCCACTATTGTTAAAATATCTGACAGAAATTATTTTTATAGGTTTATTAAATTACACATAGACTTACTATATAAAACTGCAAATAGTTCTAATTATGAATAATTACGAAATGAAATATAAACCATCTTTAATTAAAAATTCTTAAAACATCCTTGTGCTCCATTTATCTTTCAGCCAATGCTTTTTCCTGTACTTTTTAAATACCAGTGAACCAAATAAATATGTATTTTATTTTCCTAGCTTAAAAAACAACAATCTTGTAGCTAGCAACAAAAGTTGAACTGTTTTCCACCATTTTATATTCCAATGACCAAGGAGATAGTAAAGCTATCATAAGGTCCATGTTAAAGTCCTCTTCCATTATTTTTTTCCACAAGAGCTTGTTGAGTTTGATATAAGAATGTTGTAAATTGAATAGGTTCTTTTTACTTTAAGTAATGTTTGTGTATTTATTATGCATGTATAAGGGCTGACATGCTACATTACAAAGAATGTGTGTGTCTTGTTTCTATTCTCCTTTATTTTTACCAATTGTAAAGCAACTATTTAAATTTTTGGGGTCTTCTGCTAGTGAACATGCATTCTCAAAACCATTTTTCATAAACATTTTATAGAAGACCTATGTGATCTTGGAATTCTTGCTCTTGATTTGTCTGGATGTATAATAGTATGTAGGAAAGGTCTTGGAACTAGGAGACAGGACCAAGTGACAGCTGCCTAAGTAACAGTCAGATGAGAGACTGCACAGCCCACAACTAGATAGTGGGCCTGTAAGAAGCTCAGAAGAGACACATCCTAGTTTCTCACGCTGTAAAGGAAATGGTGGGAGAATTGTATTTTTAAACCTCCAAGATTGATGTTAACTTGATTAGGTATGCTAGACAGGAAACATAACCAATTGAGTTAATTCTATTTACTATGATAGTATGCATTCCATACTAATAGTTAACCTACTCAAGTAACTTCATGCTAAACAGTTTCTATTAATTGTTAAACAAAAAAAGAAAGGTAATTTCTCAGGCATTCCATGAATAGGCATATGTTTGAATAATCTCCCCTTCTCTACTATCATGGATTGGAGTTACTTATTCAAGAGGATGCAGAACTACTGCCTTCAACTCCTAACTTGCTCAGAGAGTGCAGGTATTTATTTCTTTGGAAAATTTATATGACTGCCTCTTTGCTCACAGGTGACTCAAAGGCGACGCACTTTACAGGAAATAAAAACACAATATAAAAGAAACCAATAAAAAAAATAAAAAAATAACCCCCTCCCTCCCTCCCGGTGACAACATACACTCCTACCAGCCATTTAATAGGCTCCATTCTGCTCTGGATTACATTGGCATGGCATATCTTCAGGCCTTCTGAAAAAGAGTCCAAGTGGGGATCAGTTTAATCTCTGGGGAGATGATATTCCAGAGGGAGGGAGCCACCATGGAGAAAGCCCTTCTTCTGGGTCCCGCCAGATGTATCTCCTTAAGGGATGGGATCCACAGCATTCCTTGCCTCCCTGCTCTAGTAGGTTGGTTGTTGTGACCAGCAAGAGACAGTCCCTTGGATAACCTGGTTCCAAGCCATGAAGGGTTTAAAGGTAACAACCAGCACCTTGAATTGCACCTCGAAGCAATTTGGCAACCAATGCAGCTTCCTCAGGAGAGGTGACACATGCGTATAGTGAGGTCTGCACAGAATCATGTGGGCCCCGCATTTTGAACCAGCTGGAGTTTACAGATGCTTTTCAAGGGCAGCCCTATGTAGAGCAATAGTCAAGATGGCAGGTGATTAGAGCATGAGTGATTGTGAGTAAGGATTGTGGGTCCAGGAAAGGAGGTAACTGGTGCACAAGCTGCAGTTGTTCAAAGCCCCTCCTGCAAGGCCCCAGTTGCCACTTGCTCTTTGAGCAGGAGTTGCAAGTCCAGTAGAACCCCCAAATTATGCACTGGGTCTGTTTGTGGCAGTGCCACCCACCCAAGTCCAAAGATGGCAATTCTCCATGGGCCTAAGAACCCACTTGGTCTTGCCAGGATTCATTTTCAACCAGTTCTCCCCATCTAGCCCCTAACAATCTCCAGGCACTGCGAGAGGTCATGGCATCTCTTAACTCACCATAGACTGAGGTATCATCAGCATATTGATGATATCTCAATCCATGGTGATGGAAGATCTTGTCCAATGGCTTCATGGAGAAGTTGAATAGGAGTGGAGAGAGTACCGAGTCCTGCAGGTACCCTAATTAATGGTATTAAAACTTATCTAAAAGGACAAGGATGGGAGACAGATGGATTAGCTACATGAATATTACACATTCTGCATGAATATATAACTATGGGGATCAGACTAATTCCACCATAGTTTTGTATCTGTGACTATCTCCTTTTTATAAATAGGAATATGATGGCTTGCTTCCATTTGCTTGGTATTGCTCTCCAGATATCCAGATCAATTTAATTAACGTAGGTATAATGGCAAAGAGTAATCTCTTGATGTCAATTATCCTGTGACCTCATTGCATCAAGCAGTTTTCCCTTGATTTAGATGTTTTGTTTTGTAGTTGATGAAATTTTTCCATTGGTTAAAAAAAAAACCCCCAATGCTAGTACAAATCTACTAAATTTTTTGTCATTGTATAAACTCCAATATATTGCAATATGTTATACATTGTCCCAGGATTCTTGTTAGTGTACAACTTCTTGTAATTCTACAGCAATGTTATCTCAATGATGACTTTAAGCCAATTACAGATGAGGTAAATAGCACTTTGAATTAGTGTGTAATGAGATGCATGAATTAATTTATATCTCTCCCTTTGGTCAATCATGTCTGTTACGTATTGGAGATAGATGGATGGATGGATGGATGGATGGATGGATGGATGGATGGATGGATGGATGGATGGATAGATAGATAGATAGATAGATAGATAGATAGATAGATAGATAGATAGATAGATCCCTAACTGTTAATTGCAACAGTTTTGGAGGGAAACTTAAAACATTCATATGTGGACAGGCTTTTTCAAGTATCACAATTGATTGAGGCCCTGTGGGCCCAGAGTATAAATTACAGGAATTTGCCTGTTGTTAGAGAGTTCCAGTTGAGTCAATAACTGCTATTGTATCTATGCTGTCTGATCTGCCTAGTGCAGCCCACTACATAATAATGTCCACACTTTTAACTGACATTTAGACCTGAGTAGGATTACAGTGAACTAGGTAGAGAGGCCTAACTTATAGTAAACTAATTTTCAACTCTAATATTTTCTGATTCTGTAAAGCAGTTAAAGAGGACAGTTGAAATTGTTGCTTAAATTTAGAGGTGTCTCTTGAGATCATTCTCTAGGGTATAAGAGTTTTGCCTTGCGTGAGTCTTTACAACTAGAACTACACAGTTACATATGTTGTATATAGTATAAGATGGTTTTGAGACCTGAAGACTGCTCCTTGTGGAATACTGCATTCAGTTTTGGTCACCACGATGTAGAAAAGATGTGGAGACTCTAGAAAGAGTGCAAAGAAGAGCAACAAAGATGATTAGAGGACTGGAGGCTAAAACATATGAAGAATGCTTGACTGGGTATGTCTAGTTTAATAGAAAGAAGGACTAGGGGAGACATGATAGCAGTGTTCCAATATCTCAGGGGTTGCCACAAAGAAGAGGGAGTCAAACTATTTTCCAAGGCACCTGAAGGTAGAACAAGAAGCAATGGGTGGAAACTAATCAAGGAGAGAAGCAACTTAGAACTGAGGAGAAATTTCCTGACAGAACAATTAATCAGTGGAACAGCTTGCCTCCAGAAGTTGTGAATGCCCCAACACTGGAAGTCTTTAAGAAGATGTTGGATAGCCATTTGTCTGAAATGCTATAGGGTTTCCTGCCTAGGCAGGCGGTTGGACTAGAAGACCGCCAAGGTCCCTTCCAACTCTGCTATTGTATTGTATTGTATAGTATCTGAATATCTTTAAATGAAATTCTTAATCATTGGGCATTATGAAGTAATCCATGTCCACACCATCCTTTCCACAGAGGGCACCGTGTAAATCAATACTGTGTTGAATATTGGAACATACTATTTCAATAATGTCCCTTTTGTGCTGCAAATGATGCATCTGTGTCTCTTTAGTATTCCAAGGCCAAAAGTTCCACATAGAGGTTTAGAGGTTTATTTGCATTTGTAGGCCGCCCTTTTCCCTGAGGGGACTCAGGGCGGCGCACAGAAAACCAGGGAAGGGGGGATACAACGTTGAGACAACAACACATAATAAAATAATGAGCAACATGCATACAACATTCGGGCGGGGTAGCAATCCTTATCCCCAGGCCTGACGGGCGAGCCAGTTCTTCAAGGCTGTGCGGAAGGCCTGGACGGTGGAGAGGGTACGAATCTCTACGGGGAGCTCGTTCCAAAGGGTCGGGGCCACTGCTGAAAAGGCCCTCCTCCTTGTAGTTGCCAGCCGACACTGGCTGGCCGATGGAATACGGAGGAGGCCTAATCTATGAGATCGTATAGGTCGTAGGGAGGTAATTGGCAGAAGGCGGTCTCTCAAGTATCCAGATCCACTGCCATGTAGGGCTTTATGGGTGATCAATAGCACCTTGAAGCGCATCCGGAGATCGACAGGTAGCCAGCGCAGCTCGCGGAGGATAGGTGTAATGCGGGTGAATCGGGGTGCACCCGCGATCACTCGCGCGGCTGCGTTCTGTACTAGCTGAAGTCGCCGGATGCTCCTCAAGGGCAGCCCCATGTAGAGCACATTGCAGTATTCCAGCCTAGAGGTCACAAGGGCCCGAGTGACTGTTGTGAGGGCCTCCCGATTCAGGTAGGGTCGCAACTGGCGCACCAGGCGTACCTGGGCGAATGCCCCCCTGGTCACAGCCGCTATATGGTGGTCGAATGACAGCTGTGGATCCAGGAGGACTCCCAAGTTGCGAACCCTCTCTGAGGGGTGTAAAATTTGACCCCCCAGCCTGAGTGTTGGATTATTGGCCAAATTTTTGGGAGGAAAACACAACAGCCACTCGGTCTTTTCTGGGTTGAGCACGAGCTTGTTAATCCTCATCCAGTCCATGACGGCTTCAAGCCCCCGGCCCATCACGTCAACCGCTTCATTGATTTGGCACGGGGCGGACAGATACAATTGAGTATCGTCCGCATATTGATGGTATCTAATCCCGTGCCTGCGGATGATCTCTCCCAGCGGTTTCATGTAGATGTTGAATAGTAGGGGGGATAAGACCGAACCCTGCGGCACCCCATATTTTAGGGGCCTTGGGGACGATCTCTGCCCTCCCACTAACACCGACTGCGACCTGTCCGAGAGGTAGGAGGAGAACCACCGTAACACGGTGCCCCCCACTCCCACCTCCCGCAGTCGTCGCAGAAGGATACCATGGTCGATGGTATCGAAAGCCGCTGAGAGGTCGAGGAGGACCAGGATGGAGGGATGTCCTTCATCTCTGGCCCTCCAAAGATCATCCATCAATGCGACCAAAGCGGTTTCTGTGCTGTAACCGGGTCTGAAGCCGGACTGGAAGGGGTCTAGATAATTTGCTTCCTCCAAGGACCGTTGGAGCTGGAAGGCCACCACCTTCTCAACAACCTTCCCCAGAAAGGGGAGGTTGGAGACCGGGCGATAGTTGTTAAGGACAGCTGGATCCAAGGATGGTTTCTTCAGGAGGGGTCTCACCACCGCCGCTTTCAGTGCGGCGGGGAAGTTCCCCTCCCGAAGGGAGGCGGTTACAACCGCCTGGATCCAGCCTCGTGTCACCTCACTGCAGTTAGAGACCAACCATGAGGGACACGGATCCAGAGCACAGGTGGAGGAACTTACAGCTCTCATGGCCTTGTCCACATCCCCGGGGGTAACTTCCTGAAACTCAACCCAGAGCTGTTCTACTTGGTCCCCCTGTGCCTCGGCTGGAACTGCAGGTGTGGAGTCCAAGTCCGCCCGAAACCGAGCAATTTTGTCCGCTAAGAATTGGGCATATTCTTCAGCTCTGCCCTGCAGGGGTTCCCCCGTCTCCCTTTTATTCAACAGGGAGCGGGTTATCCTAAACAGGGCGGCTGGACGAGACTCAGCGGATGCAATCAGGGAAGCTATGTGTGATCTTTTAGCTGTCCTAAGTGCCCTAGTATATTCCCTGGTGCAGATGGTAACCATTGCTCGGTTCGATGCGGACTTATCGGACCTCCAACGGTGCTCTAGGCATCTCCTCCGGCGCTTCATCTCCCGGAGTTCCTCGGTGAACCAAGGGGGTCTCCGGGATCCGCCGCCTCGGAGGGGCCGCAGTGGCGCAATCCGGTCGAGGGCCTCTGATGCTGCCAAGTGCCACGCAGCAGCCAGAGTCTCCGCCGGATTGTGGGCGAAAGTGTCAGGAATAACCCCAAGCTCTGTCTGGAACCTTGCTGGCTCCATAAGGCGCCTGGGGCGGAACCACCTGGTCGGTTCCTCCTCCCTACAGTGGGGGTTTGGCCTCCGGAAGTCGAGCCTCAGTAGGCAATGGTCTGACCACGACAGGGGTATGATGTCACTCCCCCTCAGACCAAGATCACACATCCACTGCTCCGAGAGAAATACAAGGTCAAGCATGTGTCCCGCTGAATGGGTTGGGCCTCGAATTACTTGAGTCAAGCCCATGGCTGTCATGGAAGCCATGAACTCCTGCGCCCCATCAGAGTTTTCACCGAGCGACGGCAAATTAAAGTCCCCCAGGACCATCAACCTAGGGAACTCAATTGCCAGCTCGGCTACCGACTCGAGGAGCGAGGGGAGGGCTGCTGCAACGCTGTTGGGAGGCAGGTACGTTAGCAGCAGACCCACTTGACCCTTGAGGTCCAACTTTAACAGCAAAGACTCACACCCGACAATCTCCGGAGCAGGGACCCTACGAGGAACTAACGACTCCCGGATAACGGCGGCCACACCCCCACCCCTTCCCTGAGCTCTCGGCTGATGCAGCACCTGAAATCCTGCTGGGCACAGCTCTACAAGGGGGACTCCTCCCTCTGGGCCCAGCCAGGTCTCAGTAATACATACTGTATCTCTTCCACCCTTGCTGAATTACCTTAACATAGGTATCCAGCAGGACAACTGCAGTAATTATCATAATGTTGCATGGTAGGGGAGTCCAAGAAAGTTTGGAGCTAAGCTTACCCTATCAGTGCAAATATGATGATCAAATCCATGGAATAGTTTTTAATAATGTGAACACAGCAAGTTGATTAAAAAATCTCTTTGGTCTATGTTAAATTAATACCTTTTGGGTCCTGGACAGCTCCTGAATAATATAATACTATTTCTTCTCATTGCTAGATAAGGAATTCTGGGAAATGAATCCCCACATCTTAAAGTTGTCAAGGTTGAGAAACACTGGCTTAGAACATTGATTCATATGTTGCCTAAGCCAGCAATCACTGTTCAGATAATGTAATTATTAATATTCTGAAATGTAATGAATTCTTTGACTGATTAGCATTGAAGTCAGTATGGACATTTTGGTATCAAGTATCAGCTGTTTCTTTGAATTAGAATTTTCTATTGTTCATCTTGACCAGTAGTTAACTTTTCATGAGCATCATGCACTTGTTAATCAAATAAGTGTCAACGCATCAGCTGAAATTCCAGGTGTGATACCATTATTAAGCAAATATTTCTGTGCCACAGTTCTGTAGATTCATGCTTCATTTTACAATCCTTCAACAAGGGACTAATATCCCAATTTATATATACATATAGGTATATATATATTACATTGTGCTACCTGGAATAAGGAAATGGAAAATCACTTCTATGGTGTTTCTAGGAAAACTTAATGGGTGTATCTATGAACCAATCAGATCAGTTCAAACAAGATTCTATCAACTTTTTCTTTTCTTCAGATAGTCAGTTTACAGTCTATACCTCAGAAAATTATGTCAAATACCCTGACATTTAAGCTGCTTGGTCAATTTTTAAATTTATATTTTGTTTCTTTAATTATTTAAAAATCTACCCAGAACTTTTGCAAACTGCGGTTGAGGACATATACATTTAATATACAAATAAATTTAATGAAATGTTTGGGTTAGGTCCAGGTAGAAGTTGAAAGAAACAAGGTAAATAAATACACATTCTCTCAACTCAAATATTGATCTACATAAGGAATACAACTTCTATTTCTCCCATGCAGTTTTGTGACCTTTTGTATCCAGAGTTACTTTTACAAGTATAGTTCTAACTTAAGAGAAGGTAATTTGGCATTATCAGTTGCTGCTAGTTATTTCAGCCCTGGCTATTGCCCTTTCAGGGTGTGGTCTTCTCTACCTTTCTATTTATAGTAAAGGTAAGTAGATTAACCTGGAAGCAGTGCACCTTAATAAGGGAATGACTAAAGACCCTGGAATGCACCCGCCTTCCAAAGGGCATGTGATTTGTTTCTGGCAGGACTCCTGAGCAGTTTGAAAAGCCATATGACAGGCAGCAGTGAGAAAAAGAAAAGTGCATATCATCTTCATTCACCATAAGCATTTCCTTAGTAGAAGACATGTTTTCTACTAAATTTCTGCTTAACACATTGTTGTGCATAATGCAAGATTTTTTCTAGAAATTGAATGAATGAATGAAGTATATGTGTATACACACACACAGGTTCTAAATCTGCCTGAAGATTTTTGACTTTTGTTTTTATTTGGAGGAAAAATACTCTAGAAACCTCAGAACTGCTGGCACTGAGAAATCCCCTCTTAAATTTTAACACATTCAATGTGTGGTTTATCTGGGCTTACCCAGTGCAAGAGGTAATATATGAATGTTCAGAATTTTAATGCTCTCTCTTCTTTTCCAGAGTTCAAAGGAGGATTTCAGGTAGCCAAGTTCAAATCAGATGAACTTTGGCTTCCTTAATTATATACTAGAATATCAAATTAGAGCTCTGCTGGTGGTGCTCAATCTGATGGTGCTCTTTTTTTTTGGTGCTACCTTAAGTCCTTGATTAAATTCAAAAGTAGAAAGCAGCAAGTGACAACTCTGGCCAAGAACGCCTTTGCATGAGCCATTTATCTCATATCTAGCCCTGGAGTCACTTATGCTTTGGTCATCTTGCAATTAAATTACCACAATATATTTCACATACAACTACTTTTGAAGATCACTTGGATATTATACTGGTCTAGAGTGTAGTGGAATGAGCAGTGATGGGCAATCCATGATGTGCCCATGCTAACCTCTACTCTGTGAGCTGCACTAGTTACCAGTAAACTACTAGGGGCAATTCAACGTACTAAAAAGCCCTTTATGGCATAGGACCTGTTAAGGGAAGGACCACGGATCTCCTTTATTGTTTTGCATGTCTAACATAACTGCTATGATTTGAGTCCCACTGATTAAACAGTGCCATCTGGCAATATCCAGGAAGTGGGCCTTCTCCATCATGAAACATAACCTGAGCCAAAATTTGTACAACCCCCCTCCCCTCTGTTTATACAAGTCCTTAAACCTGCCTCTGCTCCAGGCCCTGGGTTAGAATGGGAAATAGCTCCTGTTGTTGTGGGATCTATTGTTGTTTAATTGAGAGTTTCCCTTCCCTTTTGAATTATATATTCTGCTTTTTTTCTGTTTTAATGATTGCATTCCCTAAGCCACAAAGAATTATGTAGACTGGAGTGTTTATAAATTTAATAAATAAAGTAGGAGAAATTCTCTCATATCTTTATGGAAACAGGAAGAACAAAAATCACTGAGGGAAAACAGTTATCTATACATTACTAAAACTCTTGTATCTGTAATTTAACTGGGCACAAGAGTGCATTGTAGGATTTTTGAACCAAGGTACTTCAAATAGCCTAAATGACAGAATGCATCCAAAATTGAAGACCATGGCTTCCATGGAATTGAAATTTGGAATTCTATAAAACATTTTAAGATATAAAATTATCATAAATCATTTTATGACATGGTACAACATGTGATTTCCTGTGGACAACTATCGTACTTATGTTTGACTGAAGCATACAGTTCAACGAGGGCTACATTCTAGGAAGATACATATCTGAATATTTCCTTGAAATTGAATTTTTTTTTGTGTGGTGAAGGCATCATGTTAGAGCTCTTCAGCTTCATTGTTGAAGTCACTGAGGAATCTGGTAAGGAAGTATCCCTGAAACAATGACCCAGATGGTCATGGATTGTCTAGTCTAAATCTAAAACTCACTCCAAATGCTAAACTTGTAAATAGGAAGTTGACAGTGATAGCCCTTTTTTTCCAATGAGCGTTCTATTTTGTTCTATTTCTGTTTGTAGAGAACTGATGTGTTTATGTAGGGGAACATTAGAAAATGTGTGTGGTTTTTTTTTTTTTAAAGCTGCTCTTATAACTTCTTCTGCCTCAATAAGAGACCAAGCATAGGGAAATAGTACCCCCTGCTGGGGTTAATCAGTAGGAACTACAGTAATATTCTACATTTGTTTACATTTGTACTAGACATGTTTTCTAGAACTGTTGCTCTGCTGCATGGGAATTTTAGTTATAACATATTTGGAAGGAGCCAGGTTGCTGTTTAAGTAATATTTTTCTAATATTGTTTGTGGCAATTCAACATGCTTCCCTATAGAAAAGAAATACTGTACTGTATGTCGGCTACCTTTCTGGGATATGATCTAAAATGAAGCCACATGGTTCATCTGGATCAAAATATGGATCATTCTACTCAGAGGTGGTATTCAGCCGGTTCTTTTGAGGAGTTTGGAGAACTGGCAAATTCCATCTCTGGCTGGCTCTGCCTCTGCCTGCCCGCTCACTGGCTCGCCCTGTCCACTCATCCTGCCTGCCTCGCCCTGCCCAGTCACCTCGCCTCCATGGCATAGCACATTGTGTGGTTCCTCACTTGTATTGACCACACAGTCTCTGCGGCTTGCCTGCCTTCCCACGTGGTGACTGTGGCCCAACTGAGCAGCCCTGATCTCCTGCCTGGGTGCGTAAGACTGTGAGTTGCAGCTTAGCTAGCTTTCCCCCCACCATCCCTGCCTGCCTTCTCTATTTTTTTCTACGTGGCACATGGCCCCACATGCTTGCCTGCTTTCCATGAGGCCTTCCCAGGGATCCCTGTGGCCCTGCCATGCTTGCCTGTCTTCTCTGCTGCCTTCCCCACTATCCCCAACTTGTCTGTCTTCCCCACTGCTTGCCCCGTAGTCCCAGCACATTTGCCTGCCTTCCCAGCGGTCCCTGAGGCCCAGAGAAGGGCCAATGGAAATGCCCTGTTTTCTGCCTCCATTGGGGTGTTTGCACCATGCTGAATCTGGATGGGGAGAGGAAGAAGCAAAAGGCATACTCGGCTACTCATCAGCATGACAACTGCCTTTGCACAGGCCAGATGATGGGCAGCATCGAAGTACCTTAAAGGGACAGACTGTGGTGGTTACCTTCTGAGCAGCTTCGCTGCAAAGGGAGGTAGAAAAGTTTGGCCAAGTCGTCATCTCCTTCTCGGCCTCAAACATACGCACAGAGCAAACATGCACATATCTCACTGCACCGGGACCTTCTGTGAGAAGACAGCGCATGGATGAGTCCCTCCAGTGAACTTTTCTGCCTCACTTCACAGCAAAGCTGCTCGGAAGGCAGCTCCTGCAGCCTGTCCCTTTATGGTCCCCCACCACCCCCATGTCAAAATATGCTAAAAGGACAGACTATGGTGGCTGCCTTCGATTTCAGAAGAGAAGACTTCAGCCAAGTCTTCTCCTTCTCATGCACACACACAGAGAAAACGCGCACACATCTCATGGTGCTGGAGGGACTGGCCCATGTGCTGTCTCCTCAGAGAAGGTCCTGGCGGTGTGTGATGTGTGCGTGTTTGTTCTGTGTATGCCCAACAAGGAGAAGACTTGAATGAACTTTTCTGCTCCTATTCACAGCAGAGCTGCTTGGAAGGCAGCCATCGTTGTATGTCCATTTAAGGTACTTTGATGCAGGGTGGGTAGGTGGAACCACAAAGAGACAAGCTGCAGGAGCTGCCTGCGGCCTGACCCCATATGCTGGAGCTCCAGAAACCCGAAGACCAGGTGGCCAGTGCACATATACACACCTGCCAGCTGGTGTTTGAGTTTCCTGGGCTCCGTTGCACCCACACACACATTCCAGTTTGGGCACTTAGTGCTGAAAAGGTTCGCCATCACTGAGAAGCAAACAAAGTCATCACCAAAAGCCAATAGGTTTGTCAAAAACAGATCATGCCAGATGAATCTGAAAAAATAAGTGGTCCAGAGGAATGCTGGGATATAATTTACTTTGACTTCAGTTAGGCATTTAATAAAGTGGGCCACAACCTACTACTTGACAAGATAGAAAAATGTGGGCTAGCCAACATCATTACCAGATGGATTTGCAACTGGCTGACCAACTCCACTCAACGTGTAGTTTTCAATGGAACAGCATATACATAGAGAGAAGAATGCAGTGGGGCACCCCAGGACTCTGTTTTAACTCTTCAACATCTTCATCAATGATTTGGATGAAGGAATAGATGGGAAAGTCATCAAATATGCAGATGACACCAAGCTTGCAGAAATAGCCACAAATAGGCTTAAACTACGAAGGGATCTTGGCAGACTTGAACATTGGGCTCTATCTTACCAAATGAAATTCAATGATGAAATAAAGTAAGGTTCGAATTTAGGCAAGAAAAACCAAATGCGCAGGCATAGTGTAGGTGGTACCTGGCTCAATAGTAGTAACTGTGAGAGGGATCTGGGAGTCCTAATGGACAATCACTTATCATATTTTTCGGACTATAAGATGCTCTGGACTATAACATGCACCTAGGTTTTGGAGAGGAAAAGAAGAAAAAAAAATCTGCCTGCTTCCCATCATCCATCTGGTATTCATCTGGCTCATTCCCTGCCACGGCCTGTTTGCCACCGTACCAACCCCCCTCCGCCCCGCCATAATATTCCTGTGTAAAACACACAGACATTTCCACTCACTTTTTTGGGGGGTGGGTGGGAGTGCATCTTATACTCCAAACAATACGGTAAATATGAGCAGTGTGTTGCAGTTGCCAAAAAAGCCAACAGAGTTCCAGGCTGCATAAACAGAGGGATAGAATCAAGATCACGTGAAATGTTAATACCACTTTATCATGCCTTGATAAGGCCACACTTGGAATACTGCATTCAGGTTTGGTCGCCACGATGCAAAAAATGTTGGGACTCTAGAATGAGTGCAGAGAAGAGCAACAAAGATGATTAGGGGCTGGAGGCTAAAACATATAAAGAACAGTTGCTGGAATTGGGTATGTCTAGTCTGATGAATAGGAGGACTGGCTGACATGATTGCAGTGTTCCAATATCTCAGGGGCTGCCACAAAGAAGAGGGGTCAATCTGTTTTCCAAAGCACCTGAGGGCAGAACAAGAAGCAATGGATGGAAACTAATGAAGAAGAGAAGCAACTTAGAACTGAGGAGAAATTTCCTGACAGAACAATTAATCAGTGAAACAACTTGTCTCCAGAAGTTGTGAACGTTCCAACACTGGAAGTTTTAAGAGATTGGACAAGCATTTGTCTGAAATGGTATAGGGTCCTCTGCCTGAGCAGGAGATTGGACTAGAAGACCTCCAAAGTCTCTTCTCTTCTCTATTCTTCTTATTTCAATCATTTTTAAAATCTACGTGAGGAGTTCCCAACCCCTGGGCCATGGCCCACTAGGCCGCAGCCTGTTTGGAATGGAGCATTGCAACAGGCCCTGCAAGTGGCAAGTGAGCTTGTGTGAGCAGCTCCACTCATACAAGCGGTGGATGAGCATGTACACGCAGGTCCATTTGGTCATGTATGAAGCTCCATTTGTGCAAGTGGCAGGCATGTGCATATGCTGCTTGTGCAAGTGGAGCTGTGCATGCTCATGCATGCGCCTGCCACTCACATAGAATTATTCCCTCTTCCCCACTCTCCTGCTAGGTTGCCAAGCTGGAAAGTTTGGGAACCGCTGATCTACTATATGAGTGGATGAATATTATTATCTTGTGTGGTGGGATGAAAAGATACTGTAAAGGTTCCCTCAAATTGAGCTTAATTCAGTTGAGCTTATGCATTGTGGGAATAATAACAGAAGGGATTTGCCATCACTTTCCCATAGGATTTTTATAATTTCCTTGTCTAGTATACAGCTGGAGTATTACCTTGTGGTTCCCCATGCAAGACCTATGGAAGGTTGCTAGTATCAAAGAGAGATATGAAGTGCTTTGCAAGGTGTTCAGGATTTTGTCAAGACACAATTGTTGCACCTGTCTGACAGCCATGCTAATTCTTTGAATTGCATGGCAATAGTTAAAAAAAGAGGTAGATGCTTTAAAGCAGTGGTAGTCAACCTGGTCCCTACCGCCCACTAGTGGGCGTTTCAGCTTTCATGGTGGGCGGTAGAGGTTTGCTGTTACTCTGCTTTATAAATTTTATAAAGTAAAGTTACTTCCCTACTTTATAAATCACTATTACTGTGGAACTGGTGGGCAGTTAGAAAATTTTACTACTAACAGAGATACAGAAGTGGGTGGTAGGTATAAAAAGGTTGACTACCCCTGCTTTAAAGAATAAACTGGGTTATTCTGAAATACCTTTCTGGGATTGAATCATGTAATGGAATATATAGATGACCATGGGGAATGAAGGAAGAGATGCTCCTAGGAAACAATTAGATAAAAGAGGCAGAAGTCACAGGATCTTAGTGGTCAGAGAAAAAAAATTAGGAAGGACATGATCCCATGGATCAAGTAGTTAAAAGTGGTAGAAGAAAGTTTGCACCTCCAGGCTTGCAAGAGTCTCTTAATGTAATCTTACACTAAAACATTATTAGTTCATCTAGTCATGCTTCTTATATCGGCTTGGTAAAGTTGACAAATCAGGAGCATTGCAGCTCAAAAGATTTATAGAAGTCGCACTCTCAGTCTATTAAAACCCCTGTCACCTGGGGATAAGTATGTGTCAAATTGACATCACAAGTGTCATGATGCAAGCTCAATCTTTTTTTTACATGTGTCATGACAGCACAAGGATGTATCGTAGTATGGATGTCCACATATTTTCGCCAATGCTACAGTGAGGTTCCGATGGTAAGCTGGCATTTTTAAACTATGGGCTATATTGAACTAAGGAGATTGAGCCATGCATAATAGTAAACACTAATAGTAAGCACTAATATATTAAGTCAAGAAGAATCAAAACACAAACTAGTGTAGCTTTAGATTAATTTAAATAGCTAGTCCTTATAGCTTAATAAGGATTGGTGGCTAATTAGAGCAACAATATGATTAGTTCATGTATCTTCAGACTGCAGTTTGATCAGCAGGAATATGTTAGTCAAGGTATCTGTAACCCAGGCTAAATTATAAATCAAAATGCCAAGGGCTGGAAGCAAAGCAATGAAACTAAAGCCGGTAGGAGTTTCATTTGAAGTTACACATCATGTATTATATGAACCTCAGCTGTCTTGCTCACTTCTCTCTTACACTGTGCAGAACTGAGACATCTCTCCCATTTACTCTTCATTTGCTTATCACTGCATAGAAAATGGGAATTGAAAGTTGTTCAAATCATGCTCTCAAGACTATTAACTATGAGAACCAACTTCTTGGTTAGATAAATAGATACTTGAGATACTTTCAGTATTGGTCCTAATGCAATAGGTTTATGAGGGAAAGTCTTTGTTTCTTCTGCCTGACAAGTTGTATCTTAATTTGAAAGGAGCCTTCTTCAATGTTACATGGTCAGATCTAATTAATCTAAAATTCCCATAACACCACATTGTCAGGAATTATGGAAATTGCAGTCCAGTGAGTTCTGGAGGTAAATATAAAAGCCTTCCCTCATTAATATCTTCCAGAATCTACTGGATTATAATTCCCATAGCCCCTGTATTAATATTTCATTAAAATGGAATAAGGGAATATATAGGCCAACACATCTGAGACATAGGAAATCCAGACCTTTGATAAGAAATTCTCAAAGTACCTCTTTGGCGCAGCATTCCTGCATGTTTTGTATCACTTGGTCTTTCACCAATTTACAGATGTTTTCAGTACTGTTCTTCAGAAATGGGTGAGGATGAGCCCACGAAGCAGCTTTGTACAATCCTGAGTTCCCCAAACCTGTCTGGGTGGGAAGTGTGAATCTTGGCAAGTCATTCAGAGATACAGCAGGCCTCATGTGCTCAGCAGAACCACCTTGACAGGCCAGAGGATGATTAGAGTCTGTCAGGTAAAGTGGCTTAAAAGAACTGTATGAGGCACTGAGAGAGGGCTGTGTGCCTTTTGCTGCTCCAGAAGTGGGTAGATTCTTCCCATTATCTTCCAGAGACATCATTGTTCCCACCCCTAAGGAGCTGGAATCCTGCTGTGAGGTATCTGTTTTGCATTCTTGAACTGCTGTCACAAATCGATATTCATACTCTGGCAATTGATCACTGCCAACTCCAACAGAGGTCCCTAAATTGATAGCCTCTAGCTGTGTTGTGTGACATGGCCTCTCAGAAGGCATGAAAGTGCTCAACTCTCTAACATACTTAGCTGGGATGTAAAAAGGCCTAGAGTTTTTGCTCTTCCTAACATGCCACCAGTGGTCGTTGGTTCGCCTTAAAAGTATGTATCTCTCATTGGGTTTGATTGCGATGAGTTGGCCATCCTTGGAGGTATATTCAAAGGCATATTCCACCAGCACATATGTTTCCTCCTCTCTGCTTGGTGACTCCATCTTTAGTATCACAGAGTGAGCTATTTGTGTGCCTCTGAAAGAAAAAAAAAGTTTGTCAAGCATGACTTTACACAGGCCTGTGCATACTTAATTTGAGGAGGAAGGATAGAGCTGTTTTATGACAAAATTCTGCTGTCCAAATAAATGATGCACATGTACTTATTTTTGCATCATTATTCTTCTCATCCTTGACAAGATGATATAATGTTCTTCTACCACTTCCATTGGTAATTTGTTCTATCTTTCAGTTGCAAGCTACTGAAAGTGTATAGTGGGATAGTTAATGTTCCGCTTTAAACCATGCTATAATATAGGATGACTACACATTTGTAAAGGATCAGGTTGAGGGTAGTTTCTAAACCACATCTTGGTGATGTCTCCCCATGCCAACCCTAGTAATTGGTAAGTCTGAAAGAGCATTATAATTGAATTGGCATAATATAATTGCAATTGCAAATATTCTGTAATCAGCTGTTTGTTATTGTTCTGTAAAACATGCTATACCACATTATGCTCCAAAACTAATGCTCCACAACTAATTTTGTGTTCTTCTTCTGTGCAGACTCTTTCTCCCTCTCTCCCTCTCCCCAACTCCTCTCTCAATGTGATCTTACAATGCTATCATTTTTTTCTGCTGGGGTTGCTTTATTCTCCTGCGTCTTAATCAAGAAAATGTTTTTGTCTGCAGATGCATAGGATTATCTCTGCAAAATACTGCAAAGGATGATGCAAATAGTTCTGACACATTTGTGTCTTCAGGACAAGATTCAAACCATTTCCAACATTGTTGTAATGTCTACAGGTAGACAATACAGGCTGAGATGGTTCTCTCAGGAAGCAGGGGCTGCATGGGATTGTGGCAGGGATGGAGGGGAGCATTGTAAGGAAATACTATAGAAGAAATATCTGACTGCTTCACAGACTGCTCTTTTCTCCTTTTGTTGTTGACTTCCTCATGGGTAAATAAGTAAGGGGGGTAGTGATACCATTTTGTCCTCACATCAAAATAGTTCTGGTTTGCTCTGAAATTCTGTTTTGTTTTTCCTTTTAATATAAGTGAAAATAATCAAATCTGTTTTCCTTTCCTAGCATTTCAGACTTTTCTCTTCCTGCTTGGCTTGTTCTTCTGCTTGTACTTTGTTTTACCAAACTACATTATGTTTAGAAAAAACCTTTTTTTCCCTTGCAATTCATTCATTATTTAAGCTGTTTTGGAGCAGCCTTTCAGATTTCTAACTGGCTTGCAAAAAATTAATCAACACAATCTTTACAATAAAATATAAATTTTATTGGTAAAAATGTCAATGAGCAATTCCTTCCATATAAATTATCTTCCCATGTGGAAAATAATGTGTTTAAAATTAATTTCTTTTGGAAACTCTTTCACCACCAACTAGAACAGAGATTTCTAACGTTAGTGGGACTGGGTCTTTCTCTATGATTTTGCACACTAGATAAGAACAACAGAAATGTGTTTTAAACTCTGACTGAATAGATCCTGCTGGAAGTTTACAAGCAAGATAACATCTTTAGTTTTTCTATTTCTTTTCAAAATAGAGTTTAGGATTGCATATTACTCGGCAGTTTTAACAATACAATTTACAGTTACCATATAGTTTTTCTTGTCACATCCATAGTACTAAATATGCTCAATTATAGCTATGTATCAAAGAAGCCAAAGATTTATATAGTAAAACACTAAATATTTTATTATATTTTATCTTTTATTGACAATCATCATGAGCTATTAAACCAATACCTAATTAAATATCCTGATCACTCTGATCATTTTATTTAAACTTTTATTTTCAAATTGAAATTATTTTATTTCCTTAAGAATGCCCTAATTTTGTCAAGTCACATGTAAGATGTGTAGCAGTTTGTTTGATTGATTTGTTTATCTAATTGGCTAATCGGTATCACATTTAGGTATTTAAGGTGCTTTATAGTCATGATTGAATAAAGATTCTTTTTCATTCAGGAGAAATAAAATTGAAAGAATATAATACCCAAAACATTACCCCCAAGTACTTATTGGAAATGTTGAAATAAATATTTTGAACAAAAATGTACTAAAATTGTGCTATTGTATTTAGGTTACAAATCTCTGAATGTCTTTCAACTTAATGCATAATATCACTCTCTTAGAAAAATTTACCACTTCCCCATAGAGGAAGGCTACTGATGTCAGACACCACTTTCCTTGTATTGCTTTGTTTCATGAAACAATGAACTAAATTTGGCTACTCTAATATAGAGACAGAAAACACATGTCTTCAAATGGGGAAATTAAAAAAAGACCATTGTTGCTAGTGTAAAAATATATTACTAAACATACTCAGGCTTAAAAGTTACAGAAAATGTACAGTTGTATACATACAGAACTTCTTGTAGAACTTTCCTTATAAATCTGGCTTTTGGACAAGTACACTGCACATACAATGGATAGAACCAGGTATGCATTGTTGTACACAAGGAATTTATTCAATTGAGAACCTCTTGAGAGAAATGGTTTTCTTTCCCAACTGGATGGCTCACAACGTTTGTACTGAAAAATTCAAGCTGCTATCTATCCTGGAATCATTTATCTGGAATAGAGATGGTCTTCGTCCTCCACATTAATATATTCCCATTTATGTGCATGGACCCCATATTTCCTAGGAAACTGCAAGCAATTTATTACATGTCTGGATAACTCCCTTATTCAGTCAAGAGGAAAAAATATCTGCACATGTACAAGGAAATTCCCCTGGAAGGCTGTGATATGAAATATATATTAGGCCAACTGTAGTGCAAATTCAGATTTAACAGAATAAAATTGGTTACTCAGAATAAAGCAATACACAGTGCAGAGAGACTATGCCTGAGTACAAGAAGATTTGGTACTCAGGAACATGATGTTGGGCAGTCACTCTCTCTCAGACTAACCCACCTCACAGGATTGTTATGGTGGGGAAAATAGGAAGAGAAAGGTATGTTGGACAGGATATACTTAATAAATTAAACAAAAAATAAAAGCATACTTCTCCTGATATGATGAAAAGTATGATGATGCATTATGAAATCAAAGGCCAGCCTACACCACCAAAACAAATATATCACTTCATTCAGCAGTTCACAACGTGCTCAGGGGGCCATATGATTTCTCAGGGTCCTAGAAAATTTCAAGAGGATCACAGGGAAAGCATGTAAGCATGTGCCAAAGGGACCACACAAAGACAAAGTGTATTATACAGTAAATACTGTATTTATTATAAATAAAAACATATTCATAATTTGTAAATGGCAATCTTTTTTTAATTGGTAATGGGAACTAGATAGTGTCCCTAGCAGATCCTAGCAAAACAAGATTGGAAGGGGGCCAAGGACAAAAAAAAAGGTTAAATACACTGATTTAGTGGATCAGTGCAAAACTATGGGTATCCACTAAAGGATTTGGACTTCCAAAATGTCACTTCTTTCCAGACTTTGGGGGAAAATATTATGGGAAGGTTTTTGTATTTATTATACTGTTGTGGTTGCAATTGTTGCCTCACAGCAGTGTTTGAAGAACTGTGCTCTAATCAACAGATGCACTACACTTTATTTAGTGCTGCCAAAGAGAAGATTGTTATTGATTGTATTTTCCACCTATAGTAGGCGCAGTCTCGTTGTTCCTAATAGTTTAGATACAGTGAATATGGAAACTTGTAAAAAATCCCAAGGCCTCAGGGCAGCCCAGTAGCTCAGATGGTACCTGAATCACAGTTTCATTGCCCTTAACCCCATTGGGAGAATCCCAGACAATCTAGGGTTTATACTGAAGTGGCTTGTAAATCAGACAGGACATCCTTCACCTACAGAATATCAGCTGAATGCACCGAGGGCTCTCGTGACAGTGGCAATTAGCATAAATCTGCCGGGAAGAAATTCCTAACCCTTTCAGTGCATTTCATGCACTGGGCAAAATTCCATTTCTCCACCCCACATGAGAGGCCTGCCCAGACAAGCACTGAAGCCTGGAACCAAACAGTAACCAATCAAAAGCTACCGCTCAAATTCCAGTTGTTAGAGCAATGTTTTGGAAAAGGAGAGTCCCTCAATCAGTTTCTCATGCTGTTAGATTCCTTCTCAGCTTCCCCTCCTTTGACTTGCCTGATTTGGATCCCACCTCAGTCCCCGGTTTTACCTGCTGGTTCACATCTCACCAGGTTCTTCTCTTGTCTCCGTCCACACAATCTGTCCTGCCTCTTCAGGTGTGGCCTGGTTCTTCCTTGTTGATTGTCAGGAGCTGCCTGGACTTGTGTGTTTGGTCTGAACCTGCCTCTGGTCCTCCCCACTCCAACTTAAACTCTGTGACAATCAGTGGGGAGGAATATCTCAAAGCAAATGTTTCTCTTGGCTTCTTCACAATAAGAGATTGTCGAGTTAAGAAAGTAAAAAAAGCTTTGTGGGAAAATGTTCAGGCAGGACGCTTTGCCCCCAGTTCTTCATTGTTGCAAGTATCCTGAAATGCAGGGAAGATCAAAAGTAATCCATCCTGTTCAAAATATCAATCTGGACTCCAAGGGAAGCTTTGATGTTAGTCCAGAATGATAAAGTCAGAAAAAACCTGCTGAGGGAAAAGAAACATTAACGATGAGCTCACCACGCCCTGTTCTGGGCTGTCTGTTTCATTCAGACCACATCCAGCGGACACAGGTGTTTTCAGCCTCATGGATTTAGACTCCTTGCATTCAAGCCAAAGTGAGCAGTTGGTTTCTACTACAAATATCTCAGCTTGTTCCTCTTCTCCCCTGTGCGTCTCACAGTCACAAAGAGATTGAATGCCTGAGAAAGCATGCAGTGTGACTTGGGTGTTCCCACCAGACTGCACTGGATGGAGGAAGGAAGTTTTCCTACTCAAAGGAAGTCTCCTTTAGGCAGTGGTGAGGCGGGGTGAGGTACTGTTTAGAGGACAGTGACTCACAGATGGAGATTGTCTGTCTACATGCATATGATTTCCTCCCGCCTCGATATTTCACCTTCTCTAACCAAGCCACAGGATCCCAACATAAAATGAACTGCACAGTTTTTCTACATCCAAATGATTGTATTCACTTAGCAAGGAATAAAAGAAAGGCAACTGCTTCTCATGATTGTTACTGTTACAGGACCATCCCTGGTGTTTTGGGGAAAACAAGAGCATATGGAAAGTGGATTTTTTAAAGAGATTTTTCCACCCCTGTTTTCTCAGCAGTGGCCAAGAGTGTGGATGTGCGCAACGGGCCGGGATTGTATCCTGGAAAGTGTTGTACTTGTTTATTTTTTAGTCTTTCTCCCTTTAATTGCTTCTGTCAGCTCTATATATAAGTCGATCTACAAAGAAGAAGAATGAACTATATAAAGTATCTAACCCAGGACTTCTCAATAAAGACTATGCTGGGAGGGAAATATTGACAGAAACCATGAAAAGTTATGATCCAAACCCTCTAAATGCAACATCTCTACTAAGCCTATTGAAAGACAGAGTGTTCCTGTATTACAGTAGTACTCAAACTTTTCTTCACTATGGACCCCTTTAAATACCTTTGGTGGCCACAGAGCATGGCCATAGACCACCAAGACTAAATTCAAGATTTAAAGCACTAGACTGCATCAAATATTTATTTCAATTTTCTGACCAAGAGCTTTCAAATTTAGAGAGGAGAAATCTGTTAATGTACACACTCCTATTATCTTTATTGCAAGGATGAATTTAAAGTAAAAGTATCTTTTCACCCCAATGGACCATTTTAGCGTATTTTGATGACCTAATTCTGAATTTGATGTCAATATTTACACTAGAATTTAATGAAAAGATTTTACAATTCTGATTACCTCCTCCCTTGTTTGTCTGTGTTAAGTCACCATATATTTTTGTTTATGAATCCAGGCCCACCATTTGGAAGAACCTCACCCCCACAGTGGCCCTAAAGTGGGATGTTGGGTTAAGAAAATGTCTTTAAGATAAAAAACCAACCAATTAAAGTAGGCCCTACCAATTATACTAGCAGTGAAACTACAAGCACATGGAACCTTTAATAAAATATATGCATACAAAAGTCAGATGAAAATGAAAGCTAGAAAATGGTATGAATATAATTTTACAAGTTGTATTTCACTTAATGCAAGCTGTTGGAAAATGGGGAACGTATTATGTTCATATAATTACAACTAATAAGAATGTTGGTGCTGCATTTCACTCACAAACCTTGTTATATCTGGCTTAATAAGTGAAACTTGGGTTCTGAGTACTGATGCTATGTTTTCAAGCAATTTCTATGCTTTTTCTTAAGATAAATGAATGCAGAGAATGATTTTTCACACATGTATGTTATTACAAAAGGCTTCAATACTTTTATAGCCCTCTTGGATAGTTCCAGAAAATCTGCTTGTAGAAATTTGGAGGGGACTGTTCTTTGAACTGCAGTTTTAGAGCACCATCTGTGGATATTTCTATGAGCTTGTAACAACACAGTCCTTTCAGCAGTTCCAAGAAGGTTCCATACCCATTTGTACTATTCAGGTGACCCTGAAGGCACAAATAAACCTTCAAGTGGCCTCAATAACTCTCAGAAAGAGTGCTAACAACCAGATGACTTTGACTAATGTAAATCCTTCCCTCTTCCACCATTGAGTCAGAACTGAAGGGACTTCTTAGATGAGAACGAAATGTCTTCAAGGAAAATCAAAATCCAATTGCTTTTTGAAAAAAAAGCACCTTTGGGACAACCAGATCTTGATAGAGAATAGAGAATAGAATAACAGAGTTGGAAGGGACCTTGGAGGTCTCCTAGTCCAACCCCCTACTTAGGCAGGAAATCTTATATCATTTCAGAAAAATGGTTATCCAATCTCTTCTTAAAATGTTGGAGCATTCACAACTTCTGGAGGCAAGTTGTTCCACTGATTAATTGTTCTAACTGTCAGGAAATTTCTCCTTAATTCCAGGTTGCTTCTCTCCTTGATTAGTTTCCACCCGTTGTTTCTTGTCCTGCCCTCAGGTGCTTTGGAGAATAGCTTAACCCCCTCTTCTTTGTGGCAACCCTTGAGATATTGGAAGACTGCTATCATGAAGTAATATTCATCAGGAGAAACCCACAATGTAGGCTGATAAAGTGAAGGCCTATCCAGGCAGCCAGATGGTTTGCCATAGACAATTAGCCTGTAATGGGTACCTTACCTCAGTAACAAAAAGTTCTCAATATCTCTTTGCTGCCATCTATTGGTTAGCTAGATATTTGCAAATTCAATATCCTGGCCCTACTGCAACAGTTCTTGAAAGCCTGCTCTGAAGGAGATATATAATACTGGAGGGGTGGGTGGGTTATAAATTAAATAAACAACATAAAAAATAAAACTGGAGGCTGATTAAGTGAAATGTGACAAATATATAAGTTCCAGAATTACCTCCAAAGTCTAGTTAAAAGAAAAGCAAACAATTTGATATAAACAAGCAGCAGGAGGAAAACAAAGCTGAAAACAATTGTTTCCGATGATGAAATATTTCCCAACAAGATCGAAGAATGCTGACCTCGCTAACGATTTGGTGCTTTGCCCATCTAGGATTACGTACATCTTCACAACTTTTTCTGGGCGAGTGGCAGGGTAGACTTTGTGATCAGATCTATGTTCCCTGATTGGGCAGCGGGTATTCTGCCCAGGAAAAATGATTTATTACCGGTCACTCTTTGAATCACCCTTTGTTAACTGGAATGGCAGGCAACTGCTCACCAAGGGAATAGAAAGACCACAGACTTTTTACACTACGTGATGGGACAGATCATGGAAAGTCAGAAGTATCTTAACACTGAACTGTAAGTTTGCTATTAAGAATGCCTGATAATAAACTTGGTCTGAAAGAGATTCCTAAGCGTGGAGTTAAGCTGCCTGCTCCTGCATCGCTGGGTCAGAACAATTAGCTTTGCTTTATGGAAAAAATGAAGTTTGTAGGAATACAAAAATAAATTCTTTTAAAATATTTGATGATAATGGAGGAGGGAGCAGAAATGCTATGTCCACGATGACGCATATTAACTAAGAGCCATGGTGGTGCTTAGAAAGATGGTTGATCTTACCTGAACGGTAGTTCCCTATGCACTGCAGGAGACTCCATGCATGGGTTATAACTTGTGTCTATTAGCTCCGAGACTGAGTTTGAATGTTTGGACATGCCTCCTTGGGCTTAACTGTAGCTCAGTTCTTTTTTTTTTTTTTTTTTTTTTTTTATAAAATATTTTATTCAATTTTTCAATTTTCACATTCCATTTGCAATCATTTATACACAGGGTATTTACTATAAGAAAAGAAGAAAAAAAAAGAAAAAAGGAATAAAACGAACAAATAAAAAGGAAACACAACTCATCATTCACAACCCCACCTAACCCTTGCATCCTCCATACACCCCATCTACCCCCTCCAACTTTCCTTTCTCCCTCTAACACTCCGCTCCTACTTCCCTTTCCCCTCAAACCTTCCTTCTCCCCTTACTCCCCAGACACCCTCCTTACATACTCCTTACATTCCCCTTACTCCTTCCTTACTCCTCCCTCTTCCTTCCCTCTACCTCCCTCCTTGGTGTATGCCTTTATTCGAGTGTTGTTTGATCTAATAAAAGTAAAGTGAACCAAGGAAAAAATAATAATAATAATAATAATAATAATAATAAAAAAAAGAACCACCGTATATAAATACATTCTTGTTCTTATTAAGACTATATTAACACCCCCCCACCCCACCCCCCACAATCCCCATCCCTAATCCTCCCGGCTTCCCAGGGCCCACACCTGGCACTACCTTCTATCTAAAATATCTTGTATACATATGGATTAAAAAATAAAAGTAATATATCAAAAGAAAAAGAAAAGCAGAGAAAGAAAAAAAAGGAAAAAAAAGAAAAGAGAAAAGAGAAAAAAGAAAAAAAGAAACCACTCTTTGTGTTGATCTCAGCCCCCCATCTTTATCTATGCTTAAATAGTATAAATCATTCTATCTATATTTTATTCTCGTCTCTTACTTCTTTGCTATTTACCCCGATCTTCTGTAGACTCTCCCGTTCCCTTCCTAAACCTCATGATCCCTTCCAATAAGATTTAAGCAGCATGGTTCATGCCATATATTCAAATATAACTTTACAGACAAGTAATCAAACTTTCCCTTCTAGTAAAATTTAAACAACGTAAATGATCTTTCTTTACCCCTTTTTCAAACAGTAATTCAAAATAATCTAACCAGATTTCCCCTTCTTAGTAAAGTTAAGCAGCGTAGATCAGATATTACTTTACACAGGAATCAATTTCTATCTTAAGATAATTCCAACCGACTTCCCCTTCTAATAGGATTTAAATAACTTAGTTCATTCCACATGCATTTTACCCTCATCCCCCACTTGTCTGATATTTACCACTATCAAATTTATACTAACATTTGTTTAAAATATAACTCAGAGCGATTTGTAGCATGAGTCATTCCACATATTCCAATAATACTTTCAGCAAGAGTCAGTTAACCTTCTATTTTAAGGTAGTCCCTTCTAACAAAGTTTAAACAACATAAATCATTCCGCATTCTTTTTACAGTTATCTTAAGATAATCCCAAGCGGCTTCCTGTTCTAATAAGCTTTAAACAACGTAAATTTTGCCCTCTTCCCTTGCTTGTCTGATATTTACCACAAATAACGTAGTTCATTCCACATGCATTTTACCCTCATCTCTTGCTTGTCTAATATTTACCACTATCAAATTTATACTAGCGTTTATTTAAAAAGTAACTCAGAACTATTACAACCAACTTTCCCTTCAAATAAAAGTTAAATAGCATGGATCATATTCAAATAATACTTTCAGCAAGAGTCAGTTAACCTTCTATTTTAAAATAGTCCCATCTAACAAAGTTTAAACAACATAAATCATTCCGCATTCTTTTAACCACTATCAAATTTATGCTAACGTTACTTTAGAATCTAGCTCAAAGTAGTTTCACCCAGCTTTCCCTTCTGATAAAAATTAGTCCACTTTTTCTACCGGAGAGAGGTCTCAAACCCCCATTCAGTCCTCAACTTTAGGAAGTCTTTTGAAGTATCTAAATTCTCGATCTGCGTTCTTCTGCTTCTCCGAGGGAGGAGGGGCTGCCCCCTCCATCTTGCAGCCGCATGGCCATCCGTTTGCTCTCTCCTTCCGCTTGTCTCTCCTCTCTTCCAAGCGCGTCAGGAGGTCCCGCCTTCAGAATCCTACAATAGAAATCTTGAGCCTCCGAAACAGAGTTAAGACGAAATCTTTGATTCTCAAATGTAACCGTGATGCCGGCAGGGGCCTCCCATCTGTATCGAATCTGTTGACTCCTAAGCTCTTTGGTTAAGAAAGTGTAGTCCCTTCTTTCTCTCAACATCTGGAAAGGTATATCTTTGAAGACAATCACGTCCTGGTCATCAACTCGGAGACTGTTATTATGAAACTTTTGCACAATCGCGTTTCTAGATTCTTTTGTAGAGAAATGTATAATTATGTCCCTCGGGAGCTGTCGCTGTTCCGCTATCAATGAGTTCTGGCGATAGATTTTCCGAATCTGCCAATCAAAGTTAAGTCCCGGGCTTCCCAGCGCATGGCTGAAGGCTTCAGCAAAGGTCTGTTTCAAATTCTCTTGCTCCTTTTCACGGAATCCTCTGACTCTTATTGAAAATGCCTTCCTATCAAAATTTTGCATCATAAGCTGTTCTTCGTTATTTCTAATTTTTTCTTGTAAAATTTGAATATTGGTAGTCAAATTAAAATTAGCCTTCTCCAGACTTTCCAATTTGTTCTCTATTTCAGCAGAGTAATCTGACAGGGCAGACACGGCTGCAAACGTATTCACCTTCATTTGATTAACTTTAGATTTTAGGTCATCATAAAGTTGCAATACAAATTCCTCAATTTCTTGCTTAAATGCATTAAATATTTTAAAGAGATATTCCTGTGTTAAAACTTCTCCAGTAGAGGGCGTAGGAGACAAAGGCTGTGTTTCCAAAAAAGATTCTTTAAATTCTTTAGACACATTTGTAGCAAGACGCTTCTTTGATCTGGGTGCCATAATAAATAAACAAGTAAGCAGCGCTTCGCTCCCCTCTATTTCCAAAGAAAAAAAAAGTTTATTTTGTTAAGGAGCGGTCTGCAGGAAGATAAACCCGGCTAAGTACATCCAGTAATCATCCACGGAGAGAAATCGCCATTTTGAAGTCTATTTAAACAAAGAAGTCTTTAAGACGAATGGTGCTGGTATTTAAGATAGTAATAAAAGCATAAATCTCACAGGGGTGGTACCCTCCCGTATCAAATCTAGCTTGAAAAAACTTTGTTTTGTCCTGGGGGGGGCTAGCCTGTCTGGGGCTGCCAAAAAAAAAAAGGCAGCTGAGAAGAACTGGCCGGAGATAAAAGCTCCGCTTCGGCTGGATCTAATCTCTTCCACAGCCAAAAAAAGAAAAAGGCTGTGGCTTACGAATAGACCCTAGTCTACGGAGCTATCCTCCCTGCCCCTTTCTTAGCCAAAAAGGGGTGCTATCTATGATCTTATTTAGATATACAGACCAGATCTCTGAGGAGCTCGGTGGAGCCCTCCTCGGCAACAGGCCACGCCCCCAGGAAGCCCCGGCCACGCCCCCAGGAAGCCCCCACTGTAGCTCAGTTCTTAACGAAGGCGTAGATCAAAGAAAGTCATGATTAGAATCTGCGCCTGCGCTGGGGAGATGGCTGCCTGAGCTTTTCGCTCCAGCTGAGAAGAGCGTTCAACTGTCCTGAACTGAACCCTCCCTCTCTGTTTATCAGATCTAAGCAGTGGGGGATCTAAGAGAAGAGCTTGGGCTGAGCCTGGGAGTGGTGAGCGAATTTAAAAAAGCATTACCCAGGGGCTTATCCAGAGGCTCTGAAACGGATTCCGGCATTCCTCAGCATTCCTCAGCATTCTCGGCGTTTACGAACGGCGTTGCGAACGACCTTCAGCTTACTGGGCGTCTTCCCCCTCCCCCTCGCACGGACGGCTATTCCCAGCAGGAGTGGAGCCGAGCTGAGTTTGGGCTGTTTCCTGCCTTAGCGTGGAGAGTGCTCGAGGGTTTGGGGCAGGTGTGAGGTGGCATTATTCTTTGAACTTTGCTTAAAGGTGCTAAAGACGCTGAAGACGCTGTAGCTAGCATTGTGAGAACTAATGCGGCTCAGCTGACTGGGAGACTTTGCCTGAAGTGTTATTTGTTCGCTGGGACTCTAGACGAGTTGGGAGCATCGTGACTGCTATGAGCGGCGCCTGAAAGACCACTATAGCCCAGCTGCCAGGAGGGGGGTCCCCTCACTTGATTGCTACAACTATCATAGCCACCTGACAACTATCATAGCCACCTGAGAATGCTGTGGCTGGCAGGAGTACTGAGGCTTTTCCGTGTGAGTTGCTGAAAATTGAACCTTTCTGTAGGCCACTTGTCAACATCATAGTCTAGCTGCTTGAAGATTGTGGCCTTATTGTTCTGGATGCTGTGGAGTTTGTGGGCCTTATTTTGCAAGTCTTTGTTGGGCCACCTGCGGTGAGAGACGGGCGGTGGCCTCTCGACCACTGGGGCCGAAGACACCCGTGGAACCTGGAAGAGCAGGCTGAAACCATCTGGCTGCCGTGGGAGCTGCTACCGGTGACTGCTGGGGGGGCCCAACCCCCCTGGGATTGCCTGACGCCTCCTCTGCTGTTTGTGCTGCTGTAGGGTCAGGCTAGGGACAGGGTAGGGTTAGGTTAGAATTTAGGGTGGGTTAGTTTAAGATATAGTTAGGATAAGGTTAGGATTAGGGTGAGGGAGGGGGTGGGGTCGCTAGCCTGATGGCCTACCGATGGGCTGCTTCCACGGGTAGTGTCATGGTACAGCTGGGAGTGGGGTTCTCCCCCCCTTCTACCGTGGGGTTATCCCTGGCTCCCGGGTGTTCTTTGCCCCCGATGGGAGGGAGTGCTGCTGGCCGCCGTCTCCTGCGGCTGGCCCTACAACTTTTGCCATTATCCTTTACTGCCTGCAGCCCACTTGACTTTCAGACTTGCCTGGATTCGCTCTGGACTACTGTGAATTACCATTTCAGGTCCCCCTACCCTTGGACTCCGGATATCTATTTCTCGGGAAGTTTGGACACTATTTCCCGGCTGCTTTGGACTATACAATTGGCTGGACTGCGCAGGCTCATAATCATAATCTTAATTTTTATACATTTGTAAATTTTTTATTTAATTTTTATATTTATATGTATGGGGAGTGTATGGTATGACTGTGATTGACTGAATGTCCCACTTTTATTATTATATTGCTGTTTTTGTTTTTAACTTGTATTGTGGGGATTGACCGGTTGTATGCATGGGTGTGTTTGGTGGGCCGGGAGTTTAGCTGGGACCTCCTTCACTGAGTGCTTTGGCAGAAGTGCTAGGGGGCCCCGGGCCTGGTCCCGGCCCTTCGTTGTATGTGTCGAAGGGCCTGCCGATGAACCCGGTAGCTGGGGGAGAGGGTGAAGGGACCACAGATGCAGGAGTGGGCCGGAACATTGGGGTCATAATGGGGAGGGGCAGATATGGCGGGAACTTCAGGGCAAGCCATTACCGAGGAAGGAAGGTTCCCTATATTCGAGGGATCCTCCCTTCCAGCCCTGTGAGTTCCACTCCAAGGCCAGATGGTGTGAGTAATCAGGACCCTGGTCTCAGGTTGCTGTTGCTAAATGCCAGATCTGTGGTTCATAAGGCTCCCCTCGTCCAGGACCTAATTACAGACGAGGGGGCAGATCTGGCATGTATTACTGAAACCTGGCTGGGCCCGGAGGGAGGAGTCCCCCTCACAGAAATGTGCCCAGAGGGTTTTCAGGTGCTTCATCAACCGCGACCTCAAGGAAGGGGCGGAGGAGTGGCCATTGTTATCCGACAGTCTTTAGTTCCTCGTATGATCCCTGCTCCGGAGCTTGTCGGGTGTGAGTCCTTGCTGGTGAAGTTGGACCTTGCGGGTCAAGTGGGCTTGTTGTTGACGTACCTGCCTCCCAACAGCGTGACAACAGCCCTCCCCTTGCTCCTCGAGTCAGTAGCCGAGCTGGCGGTTGAGTTCCCCAGACTTATGATACTGGGGGACTTTAACTTGCCTTCGCTCGGCAAACACTCTGATGGAGCACAGGAGTTCATGGCTTCCATGACAGCCATGGGCTTGACCCAAGTAATCCAGGGCCCGACCCACTCAGCGGGTCACACACTCGACCTCGTATTTCTCTCGGAGCAGTGGAGTTGTGATCTTGGTTTGAGAGGTAGTGAGATCTTGCCCCTGTCATGGTCAGACCACTTCCTACTGAGGCTTGACTTTCGGAGACCAATCCCCCGCTGTAGGGAGGAGGAACCGATTAGGTGGTTCCACCTCAGGCGTCTTATGGATCCTCAGGGTTTCCAGACGGTGCTTGGCATTATGCCTGATACTCTCACCCGCAGTTCGGTGGAGATCTTAGTTGCTACTTGGAACTCGGTAGCGTCTGAGGCTCTCCACAGAATTGTGCTTTTACGGCCGATCCGCGGCAGTGGATTCAGGAGGGCTACTTGGTTTACCGAGGACCTCCGGGAGATGAAGCACCAAAAGAGACGCCTAGAGCGCCGCTGGAGTGCCAGTAATTCCGAGTCAGACCGAGCACTCCTGAAAACCTGCATCGGAGCATATCTATCGGCAATACGGACAGCTAAGAACAATCACATTGCCGCTCTGATAGCGTCCGCTGAGTGTCACCCTGCCGCCTTGTTTAGGGTGACCCGCTCCCTCCTAAATACGAGGGTTGCAGATAACCCTTTACAAGGTAGAGCAGAGGAATATGTCCAGTTCCTCGCGGACAAAGTTGCTCGGCTTCGGATGGACCTGGACTTCAATTGCGCAGAGCCAGCCGGGGTACCGGGGGAAGGTCTTGAACACCACCTCTGGACTGACTTTCAACCTGTTGCTCCTGATGAAGTGGACAAGGCCATGGGAGCAGTGAGTGCTGCCACGTGTGTACTGGACCCGTGCCCCTCTTGGCTGGTCGCGAACAGCAAGGAGGTGACGCGGAGCTGGGTCCAGGTGATGGTGGATGCTTCTCTTCGGGAGGGCTTCTTCCCACCGGCATTGAAGATAGTGGTGGTGAGACCCCTCCTGAAGAAGCCATCGTTGGACCCAGCTAGTTTGAACAACTACCGTCCAGTCTCCAACCTTCCCTTCATTGGGAAGGTTGTTGAGAAAGTGATAGCCTCTCAACTCCGACGGTCCTTGGATGAAGCCGATTATCTGGACGCCTTTCAGTCTGGATTCAGGCCTGGCTACAGCACGGAAACCACTTTGGTCGCACTGACCGATGATCCCTGGAGAGCCAGGGATGGAGGTCATTCCTCCATCCTGGTTCTCCTTGACCTCTCAGTGGCCTTTGATACCATTGACAATGGTATCCTTCTGTGACGGTTACGAGAGGTGGGAGTGGGCGGCACCGTTTTCCAGTGGTTCTCCTCCTACCTCTCAGACAGGTCGCAGTCAGTGTTAGTTGAGGGAGGGAGGTCGACCCCTAGGCCCCTGAAATATGGGGTTCCTCAGGGTTCGGTCCTATCCCCCCTTCTGTTTAATATCTACATGAAGCCACTGGGTGAGATCATTCGACGGCACGGGATCAAATACCATCAATATGCGGACGATACTCAGCTGTATCTGTCCGCCCCGTGCCAACTCAGTGAGGTGGTTGACATGATGTGCCAGTGCCTGGAGGCTGTCAGGGTCTGGATGGGGGTTAACAAGCTTGTACTCAATCCAGACAAGACCGAGTGGCTGTTGTGTTTTCCTCCCAAGAATTTGGCCAGTATTCCATCACTCAGGCTGGGGGGTGAAAATTTACGCCCCTCAGACAGGGCGCACAACTTGGGAGTCCTCCTGGATCCACAGCTGACTTTAGAACATCACCTGTCAGCTGTGACCAGGGGGACATTTGCTCAGGTTTGCCTGGTGCACCAGTTGCGCCCCTACCTGAACCGGGAGGCACTCGCAAAAGTCACTTACGCCCTCGTGACCTCAAGACTGGACTACTGCAATGCGGTCTACATGGGGCAGCCTTTGAAGATTATTCGGAGACTTCAACTCATCCAGAACGCAGCCGCGCGAACGATTGTGGGTGCACCTCGGTACACCCACGTTACACCTATCCTCCGCGAGCTGCACTGGGTACCGATCGGTCTCCGGATACGCTTCAAAGTGCTAGTCGTAACTTATAAAGCCCTTCATGGTATTGGACCTGGGTACTTGAGAGACCGCCTGCTGCCAATTACCTCCCAAAGACCCGTCAGATCTCACAGGGTCGGCCTCCTCCGGGTTCTGTCCACCAGCCAATGCCATCTGGCTACTACCCGGGGGAGGGCCTTCTCTGTAGCAGCTCCGGCCCTTTGGAATGAACTCACCGTGGAGATCCGGACCCTCACCTCACTCCAGGCCTTCCAGAAAGCTGTCAAAACCTGGCTGTGCTGGCAGGCCTGGGGTTGATGAGTTCCCCTCCCCTCTCGACTGGTATGGCTGTGTGATTTTCGTGTATTTTAATTATGTGTACTGTTGTTTATGTTCCCTTTCCCCTTTGAGTTGTTCGCTGCCCTGAGTCCCTCCTGGAGAAGCATACAAATAAACCAAAACTAAACTAAACTAAACTAAACTAGAAGTGCAGAATTCGACATGGATCCTGGACCGGCTCCTCAGGGAGGGAATGGAGTCTCCCGCAGTGCACAGAGAACTACCGTTCAGGTAAGACCAACCATCTTTCTCTGTGCACTGCTTAGAGACTCCATGCATGGCATATAGCCAAGCAGGTTCCACCACAAAACCGCGTTTGACTAAAGGGCGCTCGACGAAACCACGTAGCTGACGTCATCACAGCGCGACAACAGCGCGGAGAAAAAAGCACGCTGTAAATGCTAAACCTAAAATTAACCCCTAAACCTAAACCTAAACCCCCTAAACCTAACCCTAAACCTAACCCTTAACCTAACGCTAAACCTAATCCTAACCCTTAACCTAACCCTAAACCTAACCCTTAACCTAACCCTAAACCTAATCCTTAACCTAACCCTAAACCTAACCCTTACCTTAACTTGAATCGGCTTGCTTTCAAAGCGCTATTTAAAGCACCCTTCTTTCTCCGTGCTCGCTGTTGTCGCCCTGTTGATGACGTCAGCAACGCGGTTTAATCGGGCGCGCTTTAGTCGAGCATGGTTTTGTCGTGCCACGAGCCAAGCATAGATGATCAAGGATGGGCGACCTTCTAGTCCAGGGTGCCTTCCGTAGAGAGAATCCTTTGCAGCGCACATCATCCAAATGCCGCCTCTGGCGAAGCAAAGGAGTCTAGCCAGTAATGTCTGATAAACTGCAATGGTGAGGCCCAGGTTGCAGCTCTGCAGATGTCTTCTACTGATGCCTGAGTTGCCCAGGCGGCAGTAGTGGCAGCACTATGGGTCGAATGAGCTGTGATGCAGTGAGGTAAGGCTGTGGATTGCTATTCATAGGTTAAGGCCATGCAAGCCCTCAACTACCTACCGATTATTGCTGGTGACACTTTCCCATCGACTGTGGCAGGCTGGAAAGACATGAAGAAACTCTCAATGTACCAGAAGGCAGCTTTATGTTTAATATAACGATACACTGCCCATCATACATCCAGCTTGTGCCATCTTTTCTCAGAGGGATGGACAGGGCAAGGACAAAAGTCTGGCAGGACAACCTCCTGTGCCCTATGGAACCATGTATTCACTTTCAGCAGAAAGGACGGGTCGAGTCTTAGAATGATACTGTCTGGTCAGATGAGGCACAAGTCTGGACGGACTGAAAGAGCTGCCAGCTCCAAAATTCTCCTGGCCGATGTTATGGACACGAGAAAGGCAACCTTGATGATAAGGAGCTTGAGAGTCATGGATTTTAACGGTTCAAAGGAAGGATCTGTAAGGACTTGAAAAACAACAGAAAGGTCCCAGGATGGGTACCTGTGTACTACAGATGTGCATAGGTTGATAGCCTCCCTGAGAAAACCCTGTGCCATAAGATGATGTGACAGGGAACTGGGGCTTTTGATGGGGTAGAACAATGGCAGCCACTTGCCTCCTGAGAATGTTAGGTGCCAGCCGTTTAAATAGTCCATGTTGTAAGAAGTCCAACACCTGAAGGACCGTAGCCAAAGGAGCTTTGATGTGCGTTCCTACGTACCAGTTGCAGAATGCCCGCCAGGAAGCCTTGTAGATAGAGGTAGTGGAAGTATGTCTTGAGGCCTGTATTGTAGAGATGACATCTTCAGAGAAATGGTGTCTTGTTAAGAGCTCCCTTTCAAGCGCTAGGTGATTAATTGGAGCCACAGTGGGTCTGGGTGCTCCAGTTCCCCCTGACTGAGAGAGATCTTGTGTTCTGGGTATCATCCATGGAGGAAGGATGGAGAGGTTGTACAGATCTGCAAACCACGGTTAGTGTGGCCAATGCGGTGCGATGAGGATGAGGTCTGCATTTTTGGCAATTGCCTTCCTGATGACCTTTGACATAAGGGGAAGGGGAGGAAATGTGTACAGTAGGCCTGGCAACCAGCGACTGTGGAGAAGTTCCATGCCCTTTGCCCCCGGGTTCCGGAACCGCTAAAAGTAGCATGGTAGCTGGGTGTTCTGTGGCGTCACAAACAGGTCCATTCTGGCCGAACCTCTGGGTGATATGTGGAAGAGGTCGATCATGGCCCTGCTCAGCCAGTCCCCTTGAATCTTGTCTACGCCTGATATGTGCTCTGCCTGCAGAGATAGGAGCTGCCCTGGTGGTTCACATATGCCTTGATTGCAATGCTGTCCATCATCAAAAGGACATGACAGTAGGTGATGCGGTGATGGAACTGACAGAGAGCCAGGTGTGTGGCTCGGAGCTCCAGCCATTTGATGCTGTTCTCCAACTCATCTTGAGACCAATGGCCCTGGACCAATTGAGATTGGAGGTGGGTCCTTCAGCCGAAAAGGCTGGCATCCGATGTGACAGTTACCCCTTTGGGTTCCCTGAACAGGGTTTCCATCTGGATGGACCAGGACTTCCACCACTGAAGAGAACTCAAGACTCTGAGAGGCACATGTATGGTTGCTAGAGACATGGAGATTCCCACTCATTGGTGCGGAAGAAGGAACCATTGCAGACGAGAATGGAGGCAAGCCCAGGGCACTATGTCTATGCAAGATATTAGCTTCCCTAAGAGGTGGGATAGCAATATCAGAGGTACCTTGCATCGAGAGATGACAGTATCCACCAGAGTTCAAATGCTGGTGCAACGGTCCTGGCACAGGAAGACCATGAACAAGTCAGTGTCTATCACTGCTCCAGATGAAGAAGTTGGGTGCAGGGAAGTAGATTACTCTTCTCTGTATTCACAAAGAAGCCGTGACTCACCAGGGAATGAAGAGCGATGTACAGGCTGAGAGATGACAACTGTATCAAAATGTCATCCAAATAACATTGGAAATGAATGGGGACTGACCAGAGTTGAGCTGCCACTGCTGTGAGGATTTTGGTAAATGTCCTGGGAGCTGAGGAGAGTCCGAAAGGAAGAGCTCCGTACTGGTAATGTTGTTATAACAAAACCCGAGGAACCTCCAGTGGGAAGGTCTGATGGGAATGTGTAGATAGGCCTCCTTGAGGTCGATGGACATTAGGAAGTCTCGCTTGTGGATACAGGCCAGGATGGACCACAGAGATTGCATCTTGAATCACCTGTAGGCTACATAACTGTTGAGCCTTTTTAGATCCAAGATGGTCCTCCAACCCCCAAGCTATTGGGAACCAAGAATATGATGGAATAGAACCCGGTTCCCCCATGACCTGTGGTCACTGGCTCTATGGCCCTGATGTTCATCAGATGGAGGATCTCTGCTTCCATGAGTTCCCTCTTGAAGGAGCTCTTTGGGACAGCACATTGAATGAAATGGGGAGGGGGAGGAGACAGAACTCTAGGGTGAGCCCTAGGTGGATAGTCTGCAGCACCCATGTGTCCGTGGTGATTGCCTCCCACTGAGTCATATAATACTGCAGAGGACCATCAATGGGAGTGTTTAGGGAGTCACTCTGACTTCTGAAAAGGCTTATTGCTGGTTTCCCTAAAAGGTCTCCTAAAATAGGACTGCTGTTGTTGTTGCCTGCCCCTAGTCCCGAAGGATTGCCTATCATGGTGGTGATCGTGTCCCTGGGAATACCCTCACTGATATTGGTGGGGCTGGAACCCAGTGTTAGCTGATCAAAATGGCTGCCTACCTGGATATGGGAAATTCCTACGGTCAGATTTTTTAGTACTTGAGGGTAGGATCTTCTTTTTGTCTTTAGTTTCCACAAGGACAGATCTAGAACCTCATTTCCAAACAAATGGCTTCTGTTAAAGGGAGCCGATACTAAGCGCCATTTGGACTTCATGTCAGCTTGCCAGTGTCTAAGCCAGGCTAGCCGATGAGATGTTACATTGGCCGCCAGTGGTCCTGAGGCGAACTTGGCTCCATTCATAGTGGCATCGGCGGAGAACTCTGTAGCCACTGCCAATTTGTTAAAGTCCTGGCGTATGAAGGCTTACCTCAGAACAGTTGCCAGAGCCCTGGTGACCATTTACCTTCTTCTGTAGTCCAATTAAGGTTAGTATATGGTATAGAAGAGAGACCAATTAATTTCTGTGGCTGGTTTAAGAGTCCAGATATAAAAATTCTAACAAATGCCTAAAAATCTCAGAGAAGAGTTGAAATGTGTCTCGTTGGACTAAGACTGAGTTAAGAACTGAGCTACAGTTATCCCAAGGAGGCGTGTCCAAACATTCAAATTCAGTCTTGGGGCTAATAAGCACAAGTTATAACTCATGCATGGAGTCTCCAAGCAGTGTACAGAGAAAGCAGTTCTGTAGACAGTTTCTGCTGACTGCAGGCTGCCAGCTGTTCCACATTTTGAGTCTCACCAGCTCAAAGTTGACTCAGTCTTCCATCATTCTGAGGTTGGTAAAATGAGGACCCAGATTGTTAGGGGCAATATGCTGACTCTGTAAACAGCTTAGAGAGCGCTGTAAAGCCCTGTGAAGTGGTATATAAGTCTAAGTACTATTGCTATTCTGTTGCAATATGTAATCATACATATGTGATGATGAATTACATCTTTACATCATTGTGAATCTTCAATTTCATTTAATCAGTTTGGTCCTGTACTTTTATTGGATTTTGAGAACCTTGGAGTAGACATGGTCAATATTTCAGGGTCTTCCAGTTTTATAGATTTTAAGAGGCAAAATATATGCCCTACTTCTTTAGAAACCTTAGACCAATTTTTTGTACTATAATTGTTCTCTAAGAAAACCCTTGAATGTACTAAAAGAGGAAAAGGTAATTCAGACATGGTTTCAGTATGGGCAATTACAGGCCAGATAGAAAAAAGATCAAAAAATTGGTTTTATGCAAAATGAGGATAATTTATTAAAACAAATTAGGGATCAAAGTCAAATGCATATAAAAAGACTATATAATGTATTAATAGAAATGGATTCGGAAACAGAATTAGTCAAAGACTGTATGATAAAGTGGGCACAAAATTTTGAAGAACCAATAATGGACACATGGGAAAAGATATGCGTAAGAAATGTAAAATTTACACAAGCCCAGAATTTGAGAGAAAACTTTTATAAGATGTTTTATAGATGGCATTTAGACCCTAAAAAACTGGCCTGTATGTATCTGAATGTACAACTTAAATGCTGGAGATGTGATTGTCTCGATGCTACATATTACCATGTATGGTGGACTTGTAAAAAGGTAAAAGCATTTTGGATAAAAATATGGTGGATTATGTAAAATGTTCTTAAAAAAGGATAAAGTTTACCCCTCAGTTATTCTTGTTAGGTATAACTACTGATTGTACTGTTATAGAGACTAACTTGATTTTGTATTTAATAATGGCAGCAAGACTGTTGGTGGCGCAATACTGGAAGAAGGAAGATTTGCCTACTATTCAAGAATGGACATTAAAAATAACAAACCTAGCAGAGATGGCTAAAATATCAGCATATCTCAAGGATCACTCAAATAAGATATAAACTGGAGTGGAAAAGATGGATTGACTATATTCAAAATAAATATGGGACTAAGAAATTCCAAATAGTTTATGACTGAAGAAACAAGGAATGATATAATCTGTTTAGAGTTAACCTAGCAAAGAGGAGTTAAAGCTCAAATGAAAGATGATACTAACTTTCTTTAAGTTTATTTTAGAACATCTTTGTTAAAGATTTATACCCTGTATTTGTTCTGGGAAGTCGGGGGAGGGGAAGGTTGGAGCGGGTTCGGGTGGGGAGAGCGGGTGGGGAGAGCGGGTGGGGAAGTAAACATTTGCAAAAGTTTTTTGTAAAAAAAAATCAATTAAAAAAGAAGAAGCCTTTAGTTAGTTTGCAAATAAGCGTTGCCAAGAAGTATTTATAAAAGATATGTGTTATTTATTCAATAAAGTTAATTATCTGCATAGGAGAATAAAAGATAATATTAACATCAAGTTTGGAATATGCCTACTGAGCATTTTTTTTTAAAAAGTGGAGAATAATAATAGCTTATTTATGAGAAGGTCACTTTGCTTGAAGAGGACACCAAGGATGGCATGCCTTCCTAAAGAATTCAGCAGCTATTTTGGCACAAGACATTTTAAGAGCAGTCTGTAAAGTGTAGAAGGCACAAGAAATCTTCTGGAAATTGCATTTGTTAAAAGTAAAATAACATTCCCTTTTCTCCAGCTATTTAATTCAAGAGACGTCCACTAAAATCAGTCTTCTTGGGAGATCTTGCTACGTATGCCTTTAATATCCAGTATTCACCAAATGTCAGGATAAGGATGGATTTGCTTGGGAAGGCAGGAATAATGGGTGAATTCAAGGAAGTATCTCTGTGGGTTCCTTTCCCAGAGTTGATGGCAAGGTGCACTGGTTGTTGTAGGACTATAATCCAGACAGAAAGTGTGCAGCTGGCAGTGTTTTTCCATTGCTCCTAAGCTTCTGTTTTCCAATTGCCTTCTGGAGAATTCCAGACTCTTATCCAATTCCAAAATCTTCCAAAAAGGACTGGCACAGTTGAGATCATTTCCAAAGGAATTCTTGCAGTTGCTGGTGATATTTCTGTCGACGGACACAACGAGGGCAGAAACTGACATTTGCCTGACAACTATTGTGGAAGACAGTCTTGCACTCACTACACCTGTAAGGAAAAAGAAGTATATCAATTCTAGAAGTAACTCATCATCTGTGAGCAGTTAACTACTTGAGAAGGTCACATTAGAGCTCAACAGCCAAGTTGGAATTGCAGTACAACAGATTGGAAGGTATTAGATATTCTCTTTCTGTATTATTGGCTCCAAAGGCCAACCTCCCTCTTATAATATCTTTACATCTCAAGCATGAAACTGGAATCACAAATCAAGCTATCGTATCCCTGCTGCCAGTCTTCCTCAACTGAACTCTTGAAACAACTTTCCACTCAGAGATTCCAGTTCTGTAAGAAAAAAAAGCTTGAAAAACTACGCTTTTCTCCCGTGGTACTCAGATATCATTTCGAGAGAGAGAACAGATAACTTTACATACAATAGTATGGTGCACAAACTGTCGCAATCATTATCTGGTCAAAAGGAAGGAGGGGGCAGATATAGAAAGAAGTCCCGGACAACAGCTGAAAGGGTAAAAGCAGAGTCTAGGGTTAGAGAGAGTCTGCCAAAGCTTTGGGTATGCTGTTGAAGTCTCCAAAGTTATTAAATTGCATTTTTAATATCACTCAAGGGGAATATGTAACTAGAAATTCATCACATTAGTTAAAATTCATTTCAATTACACTAGCTATGAAATCAAGTGTGATGAAATTTAATTTTGGTTACTTTGGAGAGTAAGCTCCCAAAGAAATATGCACCCTCCCGGGTTACATTAGGTCAGTGTTTTTCAAACTTGGCAACTTTATGATGTGTGGACCTCAACTTCTAGAATTTCCCAGCCAATATACTGGGAGTTGAAGTACTTTAAAGTTGGCACGGTTGAAAAACTCTCTGTTAGATGGTTAAGTAATTTTACTAGCTATAAGGCAACTTTAAAACTATTTAACAGGTAGAGCGATAAAAATGAGATAATTATATAGCTGCCTCTTTCTTCACATTTAGGCTCACGTGCCGCTTTCTCTTTTGCCTCTGGGAACTCTCCTTCTGCCTGACAGCTAAGAAGGGATTTTGAGTTTACTTCCTGTCTAAGCTGTGTTCATTACAGCTCATCACTGCCTATCATTCCGAAGGGTCCCTCAAATGACGATTACCGTTGTGTTGACTCTGCGGGCCACTGAGTGTGGGTGTGCCTCTGGCTGAGGGGGCATGCATGAGGAAATTATCCCCAGCTGCCAGCTAGACAGGATGATGATTAAGGAAGTGGCTATTGCTGTGCTGCTACCAGAATCAAAAAAACCTCCCCAGAGTTACCATAAAGAAGCTTCTAAGAACATCCTGTTTCACAGGTAAATCGTCTGGCTCAGGAAGCAGGAAGTAAGTTTGTCTGAGCTTGGAGACATTCTTCCTGCTCTAATACACATCCAAAAGGGAAGACCGGCATGTGTGTCATTGCATTGTTATAGTTTTTGGGGATGAACAATTATATCTAAAGGCTGCTCAAAGGCGGATCTGGTGAATAAAATCTTTTCAGGATTTTCTTATTTGTATTTTTTTTATTAAAATGTTTTAATGTTTTATAATTGTATACCTTTCCCCTTCCCTCCCTCCCCCCACAATCCCACATCCCCTTTTTTATTTTTTTATTTTTTTGTTTTTTATTGTTTTCTATATATTTTTCTTTATTTTTTTCACTATTTTATTTATTTCTTTTTGTATTTATCTTTATTTTTTTATATTCTTATTTGTATTTTTTATTAAAAAGCTTTAATAAGTTTTACAATTGGTAATCTTTTCAGGATTTTGACTGCCTCATGGAAGGTGAATCAGCCTTCTTCTGATTGTCTTCCCCAACCTGGAGACTCTCTGGATGTGCTTTGTTATTTCATATATAATCTAGTGGCCAAGGATGTCCTCCTATACATCTGGAAAAAACATGGTGGGCTAAGATTATATGCTTTAATTTTTTGGATCCCCTCAGTATTCTCTCTCAATTATATGTTTATAAGCATTCTGTTACTTATCATTATAATAGGTTTTAAGGACTTCATTAACATTTCAATCAATTATCCTGATTCTTTCCTGCTGTAATTCTCAATATTCTATGGAATATGTATGTATGTATGTATGTATGCATGCATGCATGCATGTATTTATGTACTGTGTCACAACTCCTGGTATGCCCACATATGGGAGGGAACATACTGCTTCCCTTTTCTGTCTTCTAATCACTCTGGGAGCCATCCAGGCAGAGAGCCATTTTTTAAAAAAAGATTATGTTGCCTTGTTACATATTAGGCAGATATTAGCCACTAAGCCACAGGCTCTCCTCCTTTATCCCCCTTCTCCCCACTGGCTTAGCTGATAAAGGAGGAGAGCCTGTGGCTTAGTGGCTAATATAGTTGCCTAATATGTAATACAGCCTAGGTTCGATTCCCAGTAAGGGTGTGGCTAGCTGATGAGAGCTAAATAGCTTGAAATAGATCTATACTAGTCTCTCTTTATTTATTTATCAGCACAATTGCAACACAAATGTAACAAGGCAACATAAAAAAATGGCTTTCTACCTGGATGGCTCCCAGAGTGAGCCGATAAACAGAAAAGGGAAGCAGTATGCTCCCTCCCATATTTGGGCATACCAGGGGTTATGACACAATATATACCTATTTCCCTGGCTTAGCTGATAAAGGAGAAGAGCCTGTGGCTTAGTGGCTAATATAACTGTCCAATATATAATATAGCCCAGGTTCGATTCCCAGTAAGAGTATGGCTAGCTGATGAGAGCTAAATAGCTTGAAATAGATCTATACTAGTCTCCCTTTATTTATTTATCAGCACAATTGCAATACACACACAGACACACACACACACACACACACACAGGTACATAAGTATATGTGCATGTGCGCGCACACACACATATATCTGAACAATGCCATTCTGGTCAGCTTATTAAAAAAAGGAAAAAAAACCCACAATAAAACTATAATGAATAGCAATAACTAATAGGCAACTTGGCTAACATTTGTACACTCCTCTGATGGGAACTTACATACCTTATACTCCAACACTGGAAGTTTTTAAGATGTTGGATAACCATTTGTCTGAAATGGTATAGGGTTTCCTGTCTAGGCAGGGGGTTGGACTAGAAGACCTCCAAGGTCCCTTTCAACTCTGTCATTCTACTCTATTTCATCTGAACCTTGCCCCAATGGGCAAATGACCATGTTTTAAAATCTTTCCTAAAGGCCAGCAGGATTTGGGTCAACTTAGCATCCTCTGTGTGTGTGTATGTGGTGCTGGTGCTGGTGGTAAGATCATCCCAAGGCACTGCTACTGAGAAGGCATGCAATCTAGATCCTTCTTCAAAGAGGGGATCCAAAGTCTATCTACCATATTAGAGCAAGTGGGACAGGCAGCTGTTTTTAGGGGGTGTCATGGGTAGCTGTCCTAAGGGGTAACTCAAATAACTCAGTATTATGTACTATGTAGAGTCGAAAATCATACTGCGAGCTCCAAGATATGGTCAGTATATAGGGAAGAACTCCATTTTATTTTAGTTTCCTTAAAATGTGTATTCAGTTCTAGAGGAAGGGAGATGTGCAACACTTACCTGCTGGTTGTATCAAATTCAAAGGGAAAGATGATATCATTCTTGTTGCATATTTGGCAGATGAAGCCCCTCTGAGTACAAAGATCACAGCTGTACACATGGTGGGAGGCAAATTGGATCAGCGATTGAAGAAAAGTTTCAAATATACCGTCTGCTATCTAAGAAGAGAGAAGGGCCATGAGCAATTGGTGGGGAGCAGAGAAATCACTTCTGTTTCTGCCTTCACAGGAACTCTCAAAGTATGGAACACAAGTTGTTCACCCAAAAATGGTCAAGGCCCTTATGACACCAGTCTGATTTAAAACACTTGAAAGGCATGAAACAGCTGGTTTTGGTTGGTCCGTGTCAAAATTGGAATTCATTGCATTTCATATGATTTTTTCTTGTATGAATTCAAATTTGGTAATATATATGGTCATGTTCAGGTAGAAGTAGTTCAGAGGAAGTTAGGTAAGGAATATGGAATGGACACAGGCAGCAGCTGATTGCTGGCAGGGAAGGGATTGTGTTGAGAAGATTGCGGATAGAGTGGCAAGATATACCATGGTAGAATAAGAAACAGATTAAGTTTTAAATCAGCAAAATATATTCTCAGAAATACAGAAATTATTAAATACAAGTGGGAGGATAGAGAAGAAGTTGCATTACTTAGTGCATCTAACAGTAAATTATGACAGAGAAGTTGGAGATGTTCATCAAATGGAAAAAAAGGCAGTTAAAATTTAAAAAGTCGAAGAGGAAAATGAATATAAAGAAATTAAAATTGCTGATATTTATGGTGATTGGTTTGTTCCTGAAAACAGAAAGAACGAAAGAGCTGAAAGAGGAATTAAATGGAGAGGAAACCTACTCCAGATGGGAAGATACAGAAGAGGAAAAAATAAAAGAATTTATGGATTTAAAGAGAGAAATCTTATTAGCAATAGTTTTGATAACATCACCGATAATCAAAGATAAGCTGATTAAGGAAACAGAAGAAGGGCATCTAAATTACATAAGAGATCTTTTAAACAAAGAGTTGCTAAGAGGAGTCCATACAAAGCTGATTAAGGAGATGATTATAGGACTGATGCCACAAATGGCAGAAGACATGCGACTGTTTTGTTATTGGAAAGATACAGGTTGATAGATGGAAGAGTATAATTTAAAACTACCTAAACTTAGCGAAATTTAGTGATAATAGATATAGTTAAATAAATAATTGATAATGATAATAATGTATACAATGTGTAGTGTTATGATAAGTAATAACTGGATATGAATATTGAATGGTACCCATGAAAGGAAGATTAGAAACCCTTTTGGATTATATATAAAGGTTAATAATAATAACAACAACAACAACTCCGCCGTTGCCGGTCCCAAGCCCGGATGAGAAAGGAGGAGGGTTGGGGTCAGGTTGGCAACCTGGTCCCATAAAAAAACCCCGGCCAACCCAGACAATATGGTGAAAGAAACGAATAAAAATTCTATACCACATCGGTCGTCACGCGGGTTAACAAGGGCCGCGGCGGATGTAGGGGTCCCTGGACATCCGTTCGACAAGTGGGCTACAAGTGGACCAGCCAACAAAATGACAAAAATATAGTGCAGATGAAAACCGTGCCATAATGGCCTGTTACTACAACTCAGAGCCAGAAAAAATAGGTTATTTAAAGCGAATGTATGAATTATGAAAAAAACAATATCCAGATTCAAATGTTAGTGAAAAATGACTAGCAGATCAAAGGCGATTTATTATACGGAATAAAGTGTTTAGTGAAGTTGAACTTGAGGAAATTCAGACAAATTGCAAAACCAAAAAAACAACATCACAAGTGGAAATAACTGATATTCAAGACATGACTAAAGACATTATAGTAGAACTCCCAGAAGAAGCTGTCGGGGAGGAAATAACAACATTACTACTAGAACCAGTTATCACTGAACCAACTGATGAACTAACTCAAAAACAAAAAGAATTGAAGGATAAGATCATGGAGCATTTTCTGCTTAATGAGGAAAGGCAACATTTACCATCACTAAAAACTGTGCCTAAGAAAAGTTTGGCCCCTATCATGAAAATGGTTAATGCAGTGTTTTCAACAATTGAATCGGGATCCATCTTGGAAACGAACCAGTTAATGTACAGAACTGCTGTAATAGTCACTAATGAACTAGGCATTAAAATCAAAGTACCTAATCACACAACAGAAAAAGCATCAAAGCCAAAGTGGAAAATCCGATTAGAACAAAAAGTCAAAAAATTAAGGGCAGATGCTAGTAACTTAAAGAACATGCATGAGCAACGGCTTAAAAACAACAAAATCATAGATCGGTTAATCAGAGATATAGATTGGATACAAGAAACATCAATGAAGCTGTAGAGATTGTAAAACAGCAGATAACAGCAACAGCTAGAAAAATTGAAAGATATGAGGCACGAATCATCCAATATAAACAAAATCAGCAATTTCGATCAGACCAACGGCGTTTTTATCAAAGTCTTAATGTGAATGGTGGCACCAAAAATTAAAACCAGAAAAGTAGGCTACAGTTGAATTCTGGAAAGAATCGTGGGAAAATGCAAGGACTACAATAAGGAAGCAAAGTGGATACATGACTTTGAGAAAAGCATTGGCAACAAGCAAATGCAAGTATTAGAAATAACAACTGAGATGGTCAAAAATCGGTTCCACCACAAAACCACGGTGGACTAAAGCGCGCTCGACGAAAGCGTGTATGTGACGTCATCGCAGCGCGACGAAAACATCACGCTGTGAGCGGTAAATTTAAATTTAAAGCGAAAACCTTACCCTAACCCCCCCAAACCTAACCCTAACCCTAACCCTTAACCTAACCCTAAACCTAACCCTTAACCTAACCCTAACGTGTAACGTAACCCTAAACCTAACCCTTAACCTAACACTAACCCTAACCCTAAACCTAACCCTTACCTTTATGTGAATCGGCTTGCTTTAATTTTATTTTAATTTTAAGTTAATTTATTTTTAATTTTTTTCGTCACGCTGCTGCTGATGTCACATACGTGCTTTCGTCAGGCGCGCTTTAGTGGACCGCGGTTTTGACGGGTCACGCAAAAATCGAGTAAAAAAGGTAAAGAATTGGACATCACCTGGAAAGGATCAATTACATGGTTTCTGGCTCAAATATCTGACCAGTTTACATGCAATATTGGCCAGGCAATTGAATGAAATTTTGCAAAATGGCCAAATTGATGAATGGTTGACAACTGGAAAAACATACTTGATTCAGAAAGATGAAACTAAAGGAACAATACCTGAAAACTACAGACCAATAACATGCTTGCCAACAACCTTCAAATTACTCACAGGCATTATTGCAGATAACATGATGGATTATTTGGAAACAAACAACATCTTGCCAGTAGAGAAAAAGGCAACAAAAGAAGCAGCAGGGGCACAAAAGATCAGCTCCTAATTGATAAAATGATATTAGAAAATTGTAAGAACCGAAAAATGAACGTGAATATGGTTTGGATTGATTACAAAAAGGCATTCGACTCATTGCCACATAGTTGGATCATAAAATGCTTAGAAACAACTGGCATTAGCAAAAATATTACATTCTTTATTGAGAAGGCGATGAAACAATGGAGAACTGATTTGGCAGTAGGGAATGAGAACTACGGAATGGTTAATATCAAGTGAGGAATTTTCCAGGATTATTCACTTTCACCTCTTCTCTTCATCATTGCCATAATCCCACTATCAGTAATCTTTAAAAAAATGAAATTAGGCTATCAAACAGCGAAAGAAGCTGAAAATTTTTTGCATTTATTATATATGGATGATTTAAAACTCTATGGAAAGTCAGAAACAGAAATCCAATCACTGACAAACACAGTCCGAGTATTCAGCACCGATATTTCAATGCAGTTTGGCATGGAAAAATGCGCCACTGTATCCATAAAAAGGGGCAAAATCACTACATGTGAGGGAATTGAAATGCCCAATGGCCAACTAATTAAATGCAGCGGAAATGAAGCCTACAAATACTTTATTCTGCAGCATGGAGAAGTAAAAACTATTGTCAGGAGAGAGTACACCAACAGTTAGGAAAATTTTGAAATCTAAATTGAATGGTGGAAATACAATCAAGGCCATAAATACCTGGGCAATACCAGTTATAAGATACACAGCTAGTATAGTTAACTGGACACAAGCTGATTTGGACATTTTGGACCGAAAAACCAAAGAAACTAATGACAATGCACTACAGTTTACATCCACGTGGTGATACTGATAGACTATACCTGCCCCGAAAATCAGGTGGCAGAGGATTATTACAAGTGAAGCAAATAGTTGAAGAAGAAAAACTTGCACTGGCTGATTATTAAAAAGAAAGTCAAGAACATCTATTAATCGAAGTAAAGAACAAAAATCTATTGACGGTCCAACAGACGAAACAAGAATACAGAAAAGATGTGATAAAATCAAGCATGGAGAGTTGGCAGAACAAAGCATTGCATGGCCAATTTCTGGAAAAAATAAAAGATAAAGTGGACAGTGAAAAACTTGGTTATGGTTAACAGCAGGTACATTAAAGAAAGAAACAGAATCACTAATCCTGGCTGCGCAAGAACAAGCTATCCGCACAAATGCCATTAAGGCCAAAATCAAAAAAATCCTCTGATGATGCCAAATGCAGATTTTGCAAAGAAGCTGATGAAACTGTTGATCACATACTCAGCTGCTGTAAAAAAATCACGCAGACTGATTATAAATTGCGGCACAATTCAGTAGCACAAATGATCCATTGAAATTTGTGCATAAATTATAATATTAAAACAGCAACAAGCTGGTGGGAACATCAGCCTGAAAAAGTCACTGAAAATCAGATGGTCAAGATCTTGTGGGATTTTCGCATACAAACGGATAAAATACTGGCGCATAATACACCAGACATCACACTGGTTGAGAAAAATAAGGTTACAATCATAGACATTGCAATACCAGGTGATAGCAGGGAAGGAATATGAAAAAGTCATGAAATGCCAGGAATTGAAAATCGAAGTTCAACGATTATGGCACAAACCAGCCGTGGTAATTCCAGTGGTAATCGGCACACTGGTTGCTATTCCAAAAGCACTTTTAAATTACATTTAAAACAGTTAAAAATTGACAAAATCACCACCAGTCAAATGCAAAAAGCCGCACTGCTTGGATCTGCACGCATATTACGAAAAAACGTTACGACGTCCTAGGCCCCTGTGTGCACTGTTCCCTCTAAGGTGCGCGGCTGCGCACATGGCAAGAAAACACCACACAGCAGTTTCTAACTGCCACGCAGTTAGGGGCCTCAGATTTTCTGTCTTGGTTAGGGTTAGCACGAGCGCGGGGGTGGGGGAATGGCGGCAGGAGCTTACACGGCACAGCCGGTCTCCTAGAATCTCCTAGGCGCCGGCTGCGCCGCTCATTACCATCAGTCGCTCCGTGTTCAGCAAAGCAAATGCGGGGAAGTCCTTTGCAGACGGCTGGAACTGCAAACTACCATCAATCGCTCCGTGCATCAAAACAAGTCTGAGGTCTTTTGTAGGCAGCTAGAACTTGCCGCCCGCAAAGGACCTCCCCAGACTTGTTTTGATGCACGGAGAGACTGACGGTAGTTTGTACTGGTCGCGGCCTCTCAAACTAGTGTCGTTGCCCCCTTTTCAGCAAAGCAAGCCCGGGGAGGTCCTTTGTGGGCAGCCAATCCTAGCCACTTGTGCCTGGCGCTGCAGCTGAAATGAACCCCCAAAGCCCCCGCCGCTACCAGAATATATGTGGCTGAGGTGAAGCCGCAAAAGCTCCTGTCAGCATTCCCACCTGTGGCAGTGGTGCCTCTCCCTCCACGTGGAGCACCTGAGCTGGCCCCCGCATTATCCCTCCCCCTTCCTCCTCTGCCATGCTTTTGAGGAGCCATGAGGCCGTTGGAGCAAGTAGGAAGGCAGCGGTGGGGGCGGGAGCAGGGAAAAAAGGCCTCATGGCTTCTCAAAAGCACGGCGGAGGTGGAGGCGGCGGCAGGGGTAACCCAGTGCCCAGCTGAGGTGCTCCGAGCGGAGGGGGAGGCACCACCGCCGCTGCCATGGACGGGGGCGCCAGCGGGAGCTTTGGCTGCTTCACCACAGCTGCAGCGCTCGGCAGCAAATGTGGTGGTGCTGTTGGAGGAGGAGGAGGAGGCAGCAGCAGTTATTCTGATGGCGGCAGGGGCTCGTTGGCATCTTCAGCGGCAGCCCTGCCCCCTGTGAAAAAAAATGAAGATGGAGCAGATCCACGCAGAAAACGTCGCCGCAACGTGACTGGAGGAGGAATTCTGGGAGTTGAAGTCCACAAGTCTTAAAGCTGTCAGGTTTGAAGACCCCTGGTTTTTTTTTCCCTAAAGGGTTAGGGGTGCGAGGGTCTTGTAACTTGACAGCTTTAAGACTTGCATGCTTCAATGCCAGAGTTTCTGAGCCAACATGACTGGAGGAGGAATTCTGGGAACTGAAGTCCACAAGTCTTAAAGCTGTCAGGTTTGAAGACCCCTGGGTTTTTTTTCCCTAAAGGGTTAGGGGTGCGAGGGTCTTGTAACTTGACAGCTTTAAGACTTGCGTGCTTCAAATGCCAGACTTTCTGAGCCAACATTTTGGTTGCTAAACAGGAGCGTTGTTAAGTGATACTGATATTATATAACACTTTTAATTAAGCGGGTACCTTGAATAAACATAACTTTGAGTTTCAAATAATACTGATGTTGTTGTTGTCTTACGTGACATCTGTGAAAAAAATTCAGGTGCTCAGGCATGAAAATGTGCCGCTCAAACACTATACTTTTCTGCTCACACTGAAAAAAATTAGAGGGAACATTGCCTGGGTGGGGTCCGACTATTAATCAATGCCAAATCTGGGTGAAACAACTGGCCGCTGTGATACAATTGTATAATAATAATAATGTTAGATTCAGTTAAGTCTTGATTACTAGGGGGAAAATGATATGATGCAGGATATAGTCAAATAAAGGAGGGATAAGGATAATAACGTATATATATGTATGGGTGCAATATAAGGAAATGAGATGTAAATTGTAAACAGTGATTTGGAAAGAAGGATAGAAAACTCTGTTATTAAATATTAATAGATGTTTCGCTAGAATAGGACATAAGGATTTAGTGTCATTGGAGGATTTTAGAAATAGTAAATGAAATGCCAGTATGTGGTTATGTATTAAATCTTGGTATATTTTATGATGAAGGACGTTTAAACAACTCTAGTAAATGAAAATGGAGGTATGATGACAGTAACATGTATAAATATCTGAGTTAAAATACTTGAGTAAATATGAATTATGCTTGATGACTGTGGAAGAGATGCACGAAAGTCTTTTGTAATCAACTGATACACTTTCTACAGTATGTAAAAAAGGAAGATTTTATGTGTTGTCTTTGTTTTGAAAATAAAAAAAAACTTTACAAAAAAAAAGAAACAGATGCAGAAATATCTCTCTCTCTCCCTCTCTCCCCCCGCTTCTCTCTCTCTCTCTCTCTCTCTCTCTCTCTCTCTCTCTCTCTATCTATCTATCTATCTATCTATCTATCTATCTATCTATCTATCTATCTATCTATCTAAACGTGAGAACACTCACGCAGTAATCAAGAAATCTCCAGAACCATAAAGCCTACAAACTTGAAATTTGGCACATATGTTCCTCTTGGCGTCTAGATGCTCGGTAACAAAGGATGACCATCAGAGCATTCATATTTCATATACTATTATTAACACGCTCTAATGTTAAGGAGTTAGATGTTCTACTCCCCTCCCAGTCTGAAAACATGGAGGTGGGTGTGGCCAGTGTGTGACTCATTTGGCCTGCTGGCTAGGAGTTTGGAGAGGAGCCTGAGGGAGAGAAGGTGATACGATAGGTAGGGCTTCTGTAGGCAAACTTGAGGGAGACAAGGTGATAGGTTAAAGTGAGGCTTCTGTGGGGTAAAACTGAGGGAGAGACAGTGATAAGTGGGGTTTCTTTGGGGCAAACCTGAGGGAGAGAAGGGGATATGGTATGTGGGGTTTCTGTGGGGCAAACCTGAGGTAGAGAAGGTGATAAGATAGGAGAGGTTTCTGTGGTGCAAGACTGAGGAAGAGAAAATGTTAAGTGGGGCTTATGTGGGGCAAGGCTGAGGGAAAGAAAGGAATATGATAGAGGTTTCTGTGGGACCAGGCTGAGGTAGAGAAGGGGGTGGGATAGGGGAGGTTTCTGTGGGGCCAGGCTGTGGGAGAGAAGGGGATATGATACATGGGGCTTCTTTGGGGAAAACCTGAGGAAGAGAAGGTGATAAGATAGTGGAGGATTCTGGGGGGAAACCTGAGCGAGAGAAGGATGTAGGATAGAGGTTTCTGTGGGGCAGGCCTGAGGGAAGAAGGGAATAGGATAGAGGAGGTTTCTGTGGGGCAAGCCTGAGGGAGAGAAGGGGATAGGATAGGGGAGGTTTCTGTGGGGCAAGCCTGAGGGAAAGAAGAGGATAGGACAGGGGAGGTTTCTGTGGGGCAAGGCTGAGGCAGAAAAGATAATAGGATAGAGGAGGTTTCTGTGGGACAAGCCTGGGGGAGAGAAGGAGGTAGGATAGGAGAGGTTTCTGTGGGGATAGGAGAGATTTCTGTGGGGCCAGACTGAGGGAGAGAAGGGGAGAGGAGAGGTTGATGGTAACTACTCATTAATTTTCAAGCTGTGTCGATTTATTAAGCCCAATCACATAGTTTTGTAGCAGAGCACGGGCATTCAGTTAATAAGTTATATTAGCAATGATACCCAAGATAATGGAGGTAAGTAGGTCAGAATAGTACAACCCACTGTGGCCATGTTACCATTCGCAGAGGAAACTCGCCTTGGGACATTTCCTCACGGGGTAACTCAATGCCTTGCTGCTACCTGACAAGCCTTCCTGGTTTCATTGCATGGAAAAGAGGCTTAAGGAATTTAGTTCTCCTTTTCCTGGAAGTCCTAGCCTTAGTGCCCCTGGATTCTCGAAGGGTTCTCTCTGCCTTGGAATCCTTGCCCATGCACTACTAGATCACCCGTGAGTCCTGGCCATGCCGAGGCTGTGGGAAAGAACCAAACATTTTTTCCCTCTGTTGTGAGACAGGTCAATCGTTGAGTCCAGGGGGACCCTCACCTTTCTTCACTGTGATCTGGCTCAGAGAGGTGATGCCAGAGATGATAAAGTGCTGCTGCCATCACTGTCTAGATGGGCAAATCAATGCATTGAGCCCTGTAGTGGGTGTTCCTCAGAAATTGCGCTTCATGCCCATCCCAACCCCTCAAGGCTGGCTGTGCTGCTCTCCCTCTCTGCGCGGGCACCAGATGGATTTCCTCAGTTCATCCCCGTAATTACCACAAACAGAATTGGCAGAGCAGCGGTTTCTTTTTCACCTGGGCAAGCTGTGTCCTGATGGACTGGGTTGGACTTGGCGTGGGGGATCCATCCCCTCATGTTCTCCTTTTCTTCTTGGAGTTCCACAGGCTCTGGTGAAGGAAGATCCAGTGTAGGCAGGGAACAAAGGAAGTGCAGCAAGATGGGCAAAGTGCAACCTCTGGGAAACACTTGGCAGGGTGCAATTCTTCATTAATTTGCCCATCTGGACAGTGGCAGTGGCCTATCGGCTCTGGCATCACCTCTCTGAGCCAAATGGCAGTGGGGGGGGAGATGGGGAACCCCTGGATCCAGGGGTTGATCTAACTCGCAGTGGAAGAGAAGGAGGTTCGGTGCTTTCCCACAGCCTCACTATGGCCAGGGCTCTCGGGGTGATCTGGTAGGTTGTAAGGGAGGGGATTCAAAGGTTGGGATAGCCTCAGGGTCTTGATACGTCTCTCCAGAGGCACAATGTCCATGGAGTTGGGGTCTTCCATGAAAAGGACAACTAAATTTTCCAAGCCTCTTTTTCATGCAAAAAAACCCCAGGAAGACTTGCAAGGGGTTGTTATCCCACATCCAAAAAATTAGGGCATGTCAAATTTTTTAACGTTCAATTTCCAAACATTAGGGATGTTCAAAATTTATGATATGCCTTGCGGATTGTAAGGATATTTTGGTTACTTTAATACAATTTAGATGTGCTTGGTAAGTAACTACATAAATATCATAACTTTTTAACATTTTGTTTGTTTCATGCAGATCAGAGTTGGTATCCAGCAGGTTCGGACCAGTTCTGGAGAACTGATAGCGGAAGTTTTGAGTAGTTCGGAGAACCGGTAAATGCCACCTCTGACTGGCCCCACCTCCATCTATTCTCTGCTTCCTGAGTCCCAACTGATCGGGAGGAAATGGGGATTTTGCAGTAACCTTCTCCTGGAGTGGGGAGGAAACAGAGATTTTACAGTATCGTTCCACTGCCACACCCACCAAGCCTCGCCATGCCCACCAAGCCACGCCCACAGAACCAGTAGTAAAAAAATGTTTGAATCCCACCACTGATGCAGATCCAATGCAATTACCAAACATTTTGCAAAGGACTAGGAAAAACAATTAGTGAGCAGAAGCGAATGGGCCAGATAATTCTTGGAGAGTTTAGCTGTCTCTATTTGCTATACTCTTCAGATAGGACAAAGTTACGACAGGAAAAGATTGCATCTGTACACGCACAGACCAGCTCTCAAAAGCTTCTTGCTTCCTGCTCTGCACTGAATGATGCAACATCTCATGGTGCATCAAATAATTTGTATGGAAGGTTGCTAGGCTGTGATTTTGAGGGATCCAGCTTAGGGGGTGAAGAAATGAGTATTATTTTCTTGAACTGAATTTCCACCTGCTTCTAGATTGAAACATTTCTTTTTTCCAGATCTCCTACCTGCCTCAGGTCAGCCACACTGTATTTATGGGGACACTCCAGGAGATAGTGCCGGTGGTCAAGCCTTCAAAGAACAACATCATTAGTATATTAACATTTGTTCTCCACTTCATCCCAAGCGTTTTATACAACATAAAATAAAACCCTGATGAGACAACAAGAACTCTTGCTTCATTTCTCGTGCTCCATTTCTGCACATCAGCTGATCTCTTAGGCTTCTTTGTTCATTCTTCTTTCAATGTGTGCCATTCTTCCCAACCCTTACCTGCATCAAGCTATTGTATCACAAGATACTTTTTACCTGGCCTATATTTCTTGATCTCAGAAATATACCATTGCTCTATCCATTTTTCAGAGATCACCAGAAACACGCCGATGGTACTCAGGGCCAAATTGGATACTGATACATTGGGATTTTTTCTTTTAATTTTCTAGCAACATTTTTTCTACAATGAGAATGCACACTGTATACATATCAAATTACACCGGTTTGGATTTAGCAAACCAGACCCAACAACATCCCCAGAAGTTTTCTGTGTCATCCAATACAAGCCCCTATCCTCCTGACTTGAAGAGATGGAAACAATATTGCTCTTCTGATTTTTTCTCTTGCAATGCTTCTGGAATCAATTTAGGACCAGACTACTTTTCACACAGAAAGAGATAGCTACTCCAAAACAGCCAACACTGAAACAGAAGTATTCCACTGCTCCTGCTGAGTAACCATATGTCACGAGGATGGCAATAAACTTGGGAATGTGCACATAAAAGAACTTCTATGGAGGAAGCTGGGTCTATGGAGGGGATGCAAAAGGCATCTGCAAGTGGCAGTAGGCATCCAGATCCACATACAACCTCTGACTTAATAGCCAGCATCATTTGGAAGCAGAATGCTTACTTATTCTTGTGTCGGAAGGCTGGAGTCAATTCAGATTAATATACTGATTTGGAGAAGGCCCTCTAATGCCTCTGGCTCACCTCTTACTGATCTCCTTCAGGGTGCCACTGCGACAAAGGACAAGGTAATCACTCAGCAGCTTCAGCTGCTCACGATTCTAATAGATCTGCTTCATTTGCTCTACATGGTCATAGAGGGTTTCATTCACCAGCTTCAGGTCAATCAAGGGTTGATTTTGAATTTTGGCTAGGAATTTCAGAGCCTGGCAACCAATCTGACAGAGACAACAAGATGAGAATGTTCCTGTAAAAGCCTCTTGCAGCACTGATCAAATAGCCCCAGCAGAGATTATATTGGTATATAATTGGTATATATACTGGTTCACATTCTAGTAAGGACCTTCTTATCATTTGAACTGATGGTTTGTTTGTTTGTTTGTTTGATTAATTGATTTCCTGCTCATCTCACTCCAGACAGTTTATAATAATAAAAGGGTAGAAAATGAAAAGAGATTGTGTTCTGACAACTGAGATTGTGCCTTGAGAAAAATATACTTTTTCTCTTTACTGAGCTTGGCCATAATTAGAGGATATTAAAAAAACAACAACAACTAACAGCTGAAAAAATGAAAAATCCTAATCAGAATGCTACCTTACTCATAGATTTCTCATTTTATGGTCCTTGAGGTAAATCAGCGTTTCTCAACGTTAACAAGTTTAAAATGTGTGCACTTTTGTTCCCAAAATTTCCCAGCCAGCACTGGGGAATCCACTTGCTGAGGTTGAGAAACACTCAGAGGGAGGGAGGGAGGGAGGTCACATTTTGCTCGTCTGCTTTTTAAAACCTGCACTTATTTGCGCTAACTTGCAATGCAGGTAGGGCACAAAGGAAGGAGATCCTTACAGATGCTCTCAAGCTTTTCTCTTTCATAATGAAAACTACAATCATTTTGTGACTATAGTTGTGCAGGTGGGATTTAAAAGAGACATGAGAAACTATTTCACATTACCGAGCTTATATACCCCCCTCCCACCATAACAGGGCATACCGGATATCTGGAAAGATCCCAGTTATGAATTAGACGTGAAGGTATCACAGACTCTTCATCTTGGTGGCAATTGTCACAGTAATAGAGGCCGGTGAATGAACACAACTTAGGCTTCATAAAGAAGAGCAGCCTGGAAAGGAAAGAAAATGTAAGATCATCTTAAATTGCCGGAATCTGACTCTTGGCTATTGGAGAAGCTTCTGTATTTAAGACAGCCTATTCCGCAGCTGCTGTCTCCAGAGAAGTCAGTTTTCAGTAATTCATTTGCTGACTAGGCCATTGCCTATAGTAAGAGGAAGATATTAGAGCTGAACCAAGGCTCAGCTATTGCTCAGCCTTAATCTCGAGATCTGTGCTTCTGAAGTATGAGGTGCCTGGGTGTATAATACGTATATAAACACACTCACACACAGACCTCCTGCCTTTATTAGAGAACGATATATTTTTATCTACTGCTCAATACATATCAAGAAAGAACCCTCCTTTTTCCTGTGTTACTTTTTTATTTTTAGTCGAAAGAAAACCCAAGGCCAAAACTATCTTTGGAACAGAACTATTTGTTGTTCTGATTTTAGTGGCTAGAAATATAATAACGTACTTTCCTCTGTGACTGAAAAGAAAGATATGCTTCAGAAATGAGGATATTTAGCCTTATCTTTCATAAAAGTGTAGCCTCTTGTCCATTATTTAGTTGTATTATCAGATTTACTACTAAAGGTGTAACCCTTAATTTTTTTCTTGTTCACAAAATTATCTTAGGAATAAAATGGATCCCAATATTTTCTGGTTAATAAAAGTTCCTGCACTTTCTTGCAAGAGACTCATAGGCATTATCTCATCTCGAGACTGAGCGCTATACTGAAGGATTCTTGGACATTTCCCAGTTATCCAAATTGCAAAAACTGGATATTTGTTAAATAATTACAGATACAAGAGTAGTTGAACGTAAGCAATGAAAAACTAAAAGCCAAATGTGTTATTCATTCATTCATTCAAACAGAGAAAAGGGTAGTTGTCACCAAGTAGATTAATCTACGGTCTACTTAGAGATGATGATGAAGATTATGAACTAGAGAACAATATCCAAATATGACTTCACAAACTGCATTTGTTCATAAGACCTGCCTGTCACGCAACAACTGAAATTTGATTTTTTTTTCCGTATCATCAGGAATAATTATTTCAGAAATTTGGGATTGCCTGGGAAAATATTAGACACTGTATTACAAAGGTATTCCACAGTTTTTCTTCTGGATGTCAGCAGAATAGATGGGTGATATCTGGAAAAAGTGATCTGGGAAAGATGACATCATTTCCTAATAAATATGACATACAGACTGGCTCAAAGCCAGGAATAAGGCACTGGAGCTAGGAGGAAATGAAGCCAAGGACAGGAAGTTTCAGTGCAGCTGCAGGAAAAGCATTTCCGGAATCAACATCATTCGTTCATTGTGAGGCCCCTAGCATGTGATTGTGACAGATTTACCATTTCTCAATTTTATAAAAAAGTGCTAATAAAAATATGGTAATACTTTACATGTATGATAAATCTGTACAGGTATAGTAAGTATCTATTTGTATTTAAATAGATTTGTTTGCCGTTTCCATATCATTTTTTTCATCTTGGATTTGTGTGAATTTAGTAACCTGTTAGTGTTTTCTAATGATAGTTCATTAAAAATGTAGTGAGATACAATGATGTTCTCAAGTCCCCAAACAAAGAGTTAATATCCCATGATAAACAATTGACTCAACGTCCAAAGGGCTGCGTCAGGGAGATTCAGAAAAATCATTTTAAAAATAATAATAATAATGCTTTTGGCAGCTACTGAAAATTAATGTCTATTTGGCATGCCAGAGATATCAAACAAACAAAAGCCCCACAGAACAAAACTAGCAATTCTTACAGGGGAGACCACTGGTGAGACTGGTGAAAGAAGCTGGTCTGTTCCTGGAAGGCTTCCGTCACAACCATTGACTTCACTGGCCCAGGTTTTAGTTCCTCCCTTGATGTTGCAATGAATTTGGGCCACATCCACAGGTTCTTTGGTCACAATTATTGTGGCTAGCATCGAGGTCTGTTGGACTAACAGATTCTCCACTCTTAGGTAAATTGGGAAGCTGTGAATTTGTCATTAATGCAGGTAGCATGATGTCAACAGAAGCTTCTGCCATTACAGTATGAGGAAGGTGCGCAGTGCAGAAACTGGTGGCAGGGCCGGGGCACTCTGGTGGGGAAGACCGAGAGACAATGTTTGCTTCATGAACTCCTACAGATTCCAGCTTTCTCTGTGTCCTGGTAAATTCTGCTAACACTCTGGAAAGAAATAGAAACATTTAAAACATTTGCAAGAGAGAGGTCATCTCCAGTATTCTATCTCTCAATTTGCCACACGCATTCCACAAATAAGGTATCAACGATGACTGAAGTTTAGTCACATATAATTCAATGCATTCAATAACTATTAATTTGCTCTTTCAAGCATCAAAATAAACTGTTTAAATACATGAATAAAATTGATGCAGTCTATACTATGTGTTAAGTTGGTCTAAAGCACGGGTGTCAAACTAGCGGAGTCATGTTGACATCATGTCATGTATCACAACATTTCCCCCCTTTCAGTAGCTGGGGTGGGTGTGGCCTGCATGTGACGCAACCGGCTGGTGGGGCACCAGTTTGACACCCCTGATCTAAAGAATTAGAATCGGCAAGTTAAATATCCAGCATGCACAGTATTTTGAGAGTGAATATTCTAGTGCAGACAAAATAGATAGGAATTTGGCCATGTGTTCAAATTGCTCCTTAGTTGTGGATTTACTGAGTGAATCATCCAGACAAGACTACAGCTTTCTCAAATGCTGAAAATGGTGCCACTGTCAAACCTATAATTGATAAACTCTTACTAGCATATAAACATTTTCAATGTTTGTTTGTAGATAATGCAACATACTAACTATAAAAAAACCTATGAACTACTGATTATGCTGCTGTGATGTAACATAAATGCTAAAAGAAAATCAGAACAGTTGTCGTGAATGAAATGGAAAGATTGTTTAACCAAGGGAGTACTTTAACCATTGTGTGGTTAAAGTAAAATGAACAAACAGGACCAATGATAGGAGACGCAAGCCTCTATCTGAGGTTTAGAAAAAGGACAGAAAAGATATGCGGGTTTCCCATATCCACTTCCCATATTGATATGCAACCATATTATTAAGAATTCAGGAATTGTTATTTTAGTATTAGGCTGAATCCCACTAAAGTTCTGCTTTAATTTTCGCAGACTTAGGATATTATGTGATATATCATTTTTGCTGTCATACTCACTCTTGGAGGTCCTGGTTCTGGTCCAAGTCTGCTGTTGCTGCTGTCATGTCAAATTCAGAGTCATTGGAGATGGGCTCTTTCTCCCTAGCTGGGCTGGTAGTGCTGGTAAGATTGGCTGGGAGAAGAATGTCAGAATCAAGGCTGGAAGAGAGCTGTGAGGAACCAGTTGTGCTGATGCTCAAGTTGGAAGCTGTGAGTTTATCTGCCTGTTGACTTTTCGGGACAGGCAGGATGGCTGGGTGAGCTTCAATTTCATCAGAGCCAGAAGATTGTGAGAGAAAACCAAGTGTCTCCTTTCTTTGAGATTCCAGCCCCACAAGAGGATCCAACAGTTCCCAGGCAGGACAAAGGCCTGACAAGGATAAAGGTGTGATGGTCCACTCGTTCAATACTGCTGACTTATAGGAGAGGTCAAAAGCCAAAGAAGACAAGCCCTGCAAATAGCTGAGGAGAAATTCAACCTCCTCGGGATCCAGAAGCAGAGCAGGTGAATGGTAATATTCAGAGAGTTGAGACTTTTCATGAAGCAAGAGTTTTAGGTAACACTCCATCAGGCCATCATTCAGAGCCAGCCTCAACCACGCACGGCAACGCCCCACATCTGTATTGATGAAGACCAAGTTTTCCAGTTCAGAAATTATGTTTCTGAAAAAGAAGAAACATCCAGGGAGGGGGAAATACAACATCCATTAAAAGGACAGCTCCCAAAAACAAGAGAAAGCAGTTTTGGACAGTCGTACAAGTTGGGTTGGATGCATTATTGTCTGATGAAAACATCAAGAGGTAAAACGGTAAAGGAGTCCCTGTGGCTTTTACTCTACTAACGGTTGCCAACAATAGTGGGCAGAGCTTATCTTCCATTTGAACAGCTATGGAGCCAGTGCTTCCTAAAGACATTTCTGTCATCTTATGGCCAGCATGATGTCATGGAGCATTTTTCTTCCCACTGAAGTGGTACCTAGTTATCTACTCACATTTGCATGCTTTCGAATGGCTAAGTTGGAAAGAACTAGGGCAGACATGTCAAACACAAGGCCTGCGGGCCAAATCCAGCCCTTGATGTAGTTAGATCTGGCCAGAGGGGCCACCCTGGAGACAGCGAGGGGCCGGACCTTGCCACCTTGACCCCGATCCATCCCTGGGTGCATGTCTCCATGGGCCAGATCTAAGGCTGATCCTGTTCCTGCCCAGATGGCTGCCACAAAGTTATAGTATAGCAGCACATAGAGCCCCAGCAGTGTTGCATCAAGCAACGGCATCTCCGCTGCCTCCTTGGTCTGCGCCAACCTGACCTCACAGTCCACAAAGCTTCCCTTTCACTGGGACTGCCCCTGCAGGGAAAAGCCACATCTATTGGCAACATGGGCCCTGGCTGCGCTGCCAAACTCACTTAGAAGCTTATGGAAAAGTTTTCCTGCACACAGAAATGCAAATGGTATGTGAATGCTTTCCTTTCCTGTGAGGGGAGTAGGGAGGGAGAAAAGAAGGAAAGACGGAGGAACTAAGATGGAGAACAGGCAGCAACGGCTGTAAAAAACTCTTCCAAAAGTAATGACATGTCCTGAAAATAAGGCCATGCCACATTTTTTAGTGGGCAAAAATATAAGCCCTCCCGCAAAAATAAGCCCCCTGGACAATCCCCCCCCCCTCCAGCCAGGCAGAGTGCTGCTCACCAACCTAGCAGTATCCTGAAAGTGTCAAGCCACGGGAACCGGAGGGGGGCAAAGGAGCTCGTGTGTTTGATGCCTTTGGGATACTGCTAGGTTGGTGAGCGGTGCTGTGCCCAGCTGGAGAGGGGGGTTGCCGGGCAGCTACTCTCTTGCGAGCGGGCTCCCAAAGAACTGGGCAAAGCCTTAGAGGTGAACGGCTGTGTTGCGCTGTCGCAGCAGCACAACACAGCAGCCATGAAGCAACCACGCTCACCAGCAGCCACCCAGCAAACCCCCTTTCCAGCTGGGCACAGCGCCATTCACTGACCTAGGGGTATAGCCAAGCTGCGTGAGTGCCTGTTTGCCGCTGCCTGCTTGGCTCCTTTGAAAAGCCAATGAATGGCGCTCTGCATGGCTGGAGGCTCCCGCTCGTGCGCCTCTCAGACTCACGATGCTCTGGCCCAGCTTTCCCTGCAGAGTCAGGGCACCTCCGCTGCCGCCGCCATCCCAGCATGGCTTTTTTGGCAGACTCCAAACTAAATCTCAGTGGCCGCTCTGGGTGTACGCTCTATGGTTATGGACTGGATGCCGGCAGAGCATACTCCCAGAGCGTACAACCATAGAGCGTATGCCCAGAGCAGCCACTTCTGGAAGACTTGGTTTGGAAGCCGCCAAAAGAGCTTTGGGATGGCGGCAGTAACAGCAGAGGAGCTGTGGTTCTGCAGGGAGAGCTGGGCCAGGGTATCGTGAAGTTGGGAGGCGCAGAAGTGGGAGCAAAACAGCCGCTCATGCAACCCCCCTCTCCAGCCTTGCAGAGCGCCATTCACTGGCATTTTGAAGGTGCCAAGCCGCGGGAGCTGGAGGGTGGCGAAGAGCCACTCACGTGGCTTGGTGATACCCCCTAGGTCAGTGAATGGCACTGTGCCCGGCTGGAAAGGGGGTTTGCCGGGTGGCTGCTCGTGAGTGTGGTCGCTTCATGGCTGCTGTATTGCGCTGCTGAAATTGCGCAACCCAGCCGTTCGCCCGAGGCTGTGCCCAGCTTTTTGGGAGCCCGCTCACAAGAGAGCAACCGCCCAGCAACCCCAAAACAATAAGCCCCCCCTGATAATAAGGCCCAAGTCATATTTTGTGGGTCAAAAGAAAATAAGACCGTATCTTATTTTCAGGGAAACACGGTATATACATACATACATACATGTATTTTTATATTTTTAACTGAGTTTTAATCTATACTGGACTGTTACAAAAGCACATGGAGTGTGGCTACCATGTGTTTTAGAAACATTTTAACAATACTACAACCCAGGATTTTTAAGAAGGGGGAAAAGAAGAAAGAGACAGCACTCTGCAGCAGAGAGTCCATCCAAGCCATTGAAGCAGAAAATGGAAGATTATACTGCAAACAGTCTCTTCCAGCAAGTAACTCATCTGCGGTCGCCTTATGAAATAAATTTAATTTATGTGAGTCACTGGAATGGGACCTACAAACCGAACTTGAAAGCAAACAGCATGTAGAACTGTTCTCCTCCCTCTCAGAAAATGTTTCCCCTCCTTGGAACTCAGCAGCAGCCTTCCTTGCACATGAGGGAGATGTAATAAATTTAAAGGGGGAAAATGTGAGATTTACTCTCTAGACAATGTTTGCTTACAGCTCAAACTATAAACTCAATCTGTGAACTTTTATCAACTGTCATAAGTAAGGTTGACTGCCAGGAAGGAAGGAAGGAAGGAAGGAAGGAAGGAAGGAAGGGAGGGAGGGAGGGAGGGAGGGAGGGAGGGAGGGAGGGAGGGAGGGAGGGAGGAAGGAAGGAAGGAAGGAAGGAAGGAAGGAGAGAAAGAGAAAAGGGGGAGGAAGGAAGGAGATAAGGGGATAAAAGAAGAAAGGACATGGGAATGAGAAGGAGGGAGGCAGGGGAGGAAGAAAAGGAGAGGGAAGAATAAGGAAGAGAAGATGAAAGTGGAAGGAAGGAAGGAAGGAAGGAAGGAAGGGAGGGAGGGAGGGAGGGAGGGAGGGAGAGATAGATATTGGAATGAGACAGAGGGAAGTCCTGCCTTAGCATTTGGCCACCAATAGTCCTGCTGCCCTTTTTTTGCCATCCCCTTGCTCCCTCCTCCTGGCCTCTCCTGGTGGTCTTCCATCCTATCACTGAGGATGCTTTGCTTTACAAAGCCGGGTCTCCTTGTGTGGTGAGAATGTGGGCCTCCCCCTGACCCACCTACTCTGCCCTCCTGCACCCATCATGAGCAACCTGGCCAAGGAGAGTGAGCACAGCAGCAGCAGTTTTGAGGAGGAGGTAAGCACAGCTGGGAGCCCCCTTAGGAAAGCAGGGCTGGGCTGGACTGCAGGGTCCCAGTGCCCTGGAGCTTGAGGACTGGACTGCCCTCCGCTGCCCAGAGCTCTGGGCAGCCTGTACCACCGTCCGGGGTCTTCTGCGTGGCCAGAGAAGGGCAGTGAGGCTCCTCTGGTAGACTAGGCTTGGTGCTCACTGTAGTCTCGCCTTTCTCCACTGGAAACCTCAGGATCCCCTCTTCCAACCTTGCCAGGCCTCCCAGAGGAGGCAGAGAACAACACTGCTATGTGTGGAATCATGGAGGAGAAAGTTGGCAGGAAGCAGTTTCCTCTGAATCCAATTTCTGCCTTGACAGTCTTCTGGAGAGGAGGAGGAAAGGGTGGAGGGCAGAGGTGGGTTCCTACCTCTGCCCTAGTAATGTGGCGGCCTAGGTTGCTGGAACCGGCAGCACCCCATGCCTGCCATGCTTCCGAATCGGTTCTCCTATGGGGCGGCCATCTTGTTTTCCAGTTTTACGCACAAGCAGAACAATTTTCAGTGAAAAAATTAATTTCCTCTCCATTTTTTAAGGTTTTGCGCATATGCAGACCTTTTTATTTGCAAATGCACATGCACACATAGCTCTCACAAAATATTTGAGGCACTAATGCTGGCAGAAACTCATCCCTGGTGGATGGGGAGCTGCATGAGGGAAGGCTGCCTCAACAAGCCGGCATTTTTATCTGTGATTGGAAATGGGGATTCCCTTTCGAGAACAGCCAGCCTCCTTCATGCACTGCTCCCCTGCCTCCTCCTTTGCTCTCCAGAGATCTATCAGTTGGACTCGGAGGAAACTGTTTCTTGCAAACTTTCTCCTTGTGCTTCCATATACAGCAGCAGCAGCCTTTGTCTCCTGCTTTGCTGGGAGGGGGCACTGGACAGGGAAATGCCAATACTGTCTGGGTTTGGGAGAAGAATGTCTCCTTTGGCATGTTGTGCTCATACACGGACATGTGTGCATGCACATACACCCACTATTCCAAGCTTGGAGATTTTTATCCATATCTGACTTACAAAGTATGGATCATGTGTGGGCTTGGTGAGAAGGGTTCTTCTTCTGTGGATAAAAATCTTCAAACTTGGAATGGTATGTGTGTGTGCGTGAACATGTGTTTGGCTGCCAGCACCTTGAGGAACCGAGGATCTTGTGGGACACCAAATTGTCTCCACAAGCCAGTGTGTGATTTGTTCCGTCCTGACCCAGCCATCCCGAGTCAGCTGCACCCACCCAGTGATTGGTGCAGAGCTGGCCATGCCCACCAAGCCACACCCACTAGTTGTGGCGACTCGGCTACTGGCTACTGTTACTTCCCAAATCAAAATTGCATCATTTCTCAGTCTCACCTGTGAGTAATAGATTTTAGCAGAGTCCAAAACACTGGCTGAGGAAGTCGCCCTCCATGTTTTTTCCCTTTTGCTCCAACCTCTGCTTTGATGTGCTTAGTGTTCAAACCATGCACAAACACAGCCTCCAATACACAACAAAGAGTATTAGCATCTTCATCATCACTTGTTACAAGAGCATCAGAGGTCACATAATGCTTCTGCAGGGCTTTGATGGAGTTCACCAGCTGCTTCTTGATCAACTAAAGTAACATAAATACAGGATTAGGTTGCACCAAGATTAAATAAACCTTCCCACTTCCCAATTACTATTAATACTATGCAAGCACTGGCAAATCTCAATGGGTGACTATAATAGTACGGTCTGAGCAATGTAGTTCAAGAAAGAGGCTAAAAAATAGAAAGTATATGAAGTATATTGTTTGAAATGGATCATTTCCTTTAATGTTGATGCAGCATGGATTGGAAACATTCAATATTTTGGTCTCAGATAATAAAAATACTTTAAAAAATCATTATAGTATGAATTATCTCTTGAAGCAGAAGACAGGAAGTTGATTAAAGACATTTCAATAAGAGCCAGTATCCCTGGCTTTTATTTTCTTAAGCGTGATGCAGACTTAAAGCACAATTTCCAATATCTACTCTTTCAAGTTATGCAAAATGTTTCACTTGGAGCTGACTTTTAAAATACCACATTGAGCAACGTGTTTTAACCAGCTTCCGTTTCTTTCTAATGCTCCAGTACAATTCATACATTTTCTGCTATTGGAAAACCAGTTGTTTTTATTAACAGGTAAGAAATGGGAGGGAAAGGGGGGAGGGAGAGATAAATTTTGTAACCGTGCCTAATTTTCCTCATTTTCCTCTGTTATAATGTTGAAGCCATTAACATAATAGTCCCTTTGTTCCCTTTTCCCATCTTACTCGCTTCTCTTGTGGGGGAGATTAGGTTGTTGCTTTGGTAGTGGAACACTTGGTTGGTGTGGGTGGAAAACTGTGACCATCTTAGACCAAGCCAAGTCCAAAAATGCCAGGGAATTTTTAGAAATCTTGCAGTCTGACAAATTAGCCATTAACAGGCACATAGACATAAACAAAATCTATATACTATGCAATCAACAGGTCAAAAAAGGAACAAAAAGACCAGAACGCCTCCCCACCGGGCAATCAGCACCCTGATAACTCCAAGATTAACCATCGGGTAAACAATACTTCAATCAAGGAACTGCAAACAAGTCAATGGTAAAGAGCTCAACAAAAGAACCTCTAAGACCTCGCCCACAGACAGTGACCGGATAAGCCACCAGAAATATAAACTGAGAACAAGCCCCACTCCTTACTAGCACTGATGAAGTTGCCTGGTTTGGGTAATGAAACATCTGCAAGAAAAGAAGCTCAGATATTTCATCTAATATAACTAAAGGCCTCATTTTCATTCTACAATATATATTCAGTTAACATTAGCATTATTTTCCCCCAGAAAGTATACTTCTATTCATTATTGTCCTTGCATTTCATACCTTAAAACAGAGATCTTATTCCTTCATTTTTCAACAAGGCGTCGCTGCCTATATATACCAGTTTTCATTTGTTCCCCCATTAGAATTGCTTTATCAGCAGCGAAATATCATTATAGTAAGTTCTTAACCTTTATTATTATTTGAAGATGCAGATGTTAAAACAACTGTAACCAAATGACATGCTGCATGTGATGATGGTTTCTTTCTTTCTTTTTTTTCCCCTTCTTTTTTGGACTTTTTTGTCCTTTTTGTCCTTTTTGGCTTCCCCCTCCCCCCCTTTTTTAAAACCCTAGCTTATTGTGGTGTTTATTAAATATACAACAGAGAGATATGGGATGTATAAACGTAGTAGGGATGCACCTGTGATCAAATGACATATTGTATGTGATGATGGGGTTTCCCCCCCTTTTTTTTCTTCTCCTTTTCCCATTGTTGTCTATGTAATAAAAAATAAAAAATAAACATGCAAAAAAAAGAAGAAAAGAAGCTCAGATAGCAACAATGACCTCTAATAATAGTGTTGTAAAAAAAGGTGGTTTAGATGATAAAGACGGATTTTAGAAGAAAATAAATGAAGGTATTAATTGGAACATGAGAAAATTAGAGAATAATTACCAATTAGCAATACCAATTAGTACCAATTGGTATTAATAACTGCCAATAATGTTGAGCTTTGCTTTGAAAACTGGAAGGCGACCCCATGTGCTGTGTCCAGACCAAATCCCAGAGCAGATCTTTAAAATTGAATTATGTATAATTGACAGAAATAGCAACCTTTTCGACTTACGGCCACAATTGAACCCACACTTTCTGTTGCTAAGCAATATAGTAATTAAGTGAGTTGAACTACCTTTTACAATCTTTTTTGCCATAGTTGTTCAGTGAATCACTGTGGATTTTAAGTGAATCTGGCTTCCTCCATGATTTTGCTTGTCAGAAGCCAGTTGGGAAGGTTAAAGTGATCACATGACCCCAGAACAGTGCAACTATCATAAGGACATGCCAGTGGCCAAGCGCCCAAATCTTGATCATGTGACCACGGGGATGCTACAATGTGTGAAAACTATTCATTAGTCACATTTTCAGTATTATTGTAACTTTGAATGTTCACTTAACAAATGGTTGTACGTTAAAAATTACCTCTATGGCAACTTATGCCATTTCTATGTTAAACTCAGCTATTTAATCTGATGAATTTCCTCACCAACTGGACATGTCCTTACATCCAAAACAGCCTTATTTCCAGATATTAGTTCAGGAATCTGTACTCACCTGGGTAATTTCCTGTGCTCGACAGCCATTCCTAGTTGTCTATCTTTGCTTCTGTCTCACTCCGACATCACATGATAACCTGGGGAAAAATAAAAACAGAGTGGAATTTTTACCAGAGCCCTACATAAGCAAAGCATAATTACTGATAAATAGTCTGGGCTATGTGCCACTTTTCTACTTATTTACCCAAAAGTAGATATTGGTGAATGAATATACATTTGAGTAGGGATGGGGAGAGAACAGTTGGCAAGATCTTTCCAACTGTCCTTCCAGCAATGTTCCTTCCTCGTGATCCCTATGATTTAGATTTGCTGAGTTGTGACAGAAGCGTCTTTATTTGTGAAGAATGTAAAAAGAAATATTTTCCATGACGGTAATGACTAAAAACCTGGCTTATTATTGACCACTCAATTAGAGAACCTTTTGGTTCGTCTTAATAAAGCTTTTAATGGTCAGTAACAATTCCTCTTTCCCTTAAGAAGAATAAAAGAAACTGGCCTAAAACATGCAGGTGTCACAACATTATAAGCAGAACATAAGTTAGCCAAAGAAACACATTTATGAAGCAAGAGTTCTAGGTGACTCAAGTAAATGTCCACTGCCTTATATAGTTTATCCCACAATCCAACCAATAATAAAATTGTTTCACCACACCAAATGTCCCTACTGGCCTAGATTTGGATATGTGTAAACATACTTCCAATGAATTCTCCAAAATTCCTGGGAACTTGATTCTCCACAATGCTTAGCAAAGTGTTAAATTTCTTATTACATTACAACTCCCTTTCTTCTTTCTATTCCTTTATTTCATTTCTTCTGAAGCCCACTTACCAGTAGCTACAGCTAGAGCCCCAGGATGTTACAACTCCTTTCCTTCATAAAGCAATACACAAACTAATACCATTGGTACTCGAACACCACGTATTTCATTGAGATGGATGAGTTGTCTGAATAGGGTCACAGAGGCTCAGGAGACCAAGGACAAAAGCTGCATTGGCCTGTGGAATAGGGGTAGAATGGAGACAATAAGCCTCTGATCTTAAGGCTGATCTTGTCACAAGACTTCCTGAACTCTGAACACTGCAGTATTAAAAGCTGAGCACAGCAACCACACTTTAAATTTCTTTTAAACTCTGACATCCTATTGATGGAGAGAAAATTTGCCTCTTCATATTTGCACAGATTAGATTTCCTTCCATGGACAACAAAAACACAATGTAGTATAGTGATCACATTTTTGGAACCTCACAAGTCCAAATTAAAATATATTCCTGGGTGACTCACTGGATGGGCTTTTAAGATTCCTAAAATATATTCCCAGCAGCATTGATGATAGGTTGATTTTCCAGCATTGTGGGAAAAATTGGGCTATAGTCCAGTGGTAGAATGCTACCTTGCAAACAGAAAGCGAAGTTCAATACTTGGCATCTCCAGTAATAATTAAGGTGACCAGATTTTCAGATTGGTAAAGAGGGACACCTTTGACCGGGGGGGGGGGGGGGGCTTGATTAAAAATTTTATACGGAGCAACAAAAATTTTCATACAACGCAAAAATAGTATTGTAATTTTTTTTATTTCAACATAACCACAATTTACAAATATAATACGAATTCTGATCTTAGAAGGCCATGACCTGCAGGAAGGCTGGCATAATTGCTTATGGAATGACAAACATAAAACGCACAAATACTTTCAAAATCATTAATTAGAAGAACTTTACTGCAACAATGGCTCAAAATAAAAAAAAATCCACTGTGTGAAAATCCCAAATTGGCTATCACCAACAGAAAGAACGACACACCCAAATTTTACAGATTGGAACAAAATTCTAAGATACAAAGATCTAATTGACAGACAAGGAAATTTAAAAACAATTGAAGAATTGGCAGATCAGAATATGAAAGTTGATTGGCTAACCTACCTCCAAATTAAAACTAAATACAATAAAGACACTAAAATATATGGTATTGAAACAGAACCACACAAATTGGATAAAATTATTCAAAGTCCGGACAGAAAGATGATAGGGAAAATATACAAATTCCTCTTGAAGTATCAAATGGAAGAGGAAATTGTAAAAGAACCAATGATAAAATGGGCACAGAACTTTGGCTATAACATTGAACTAGACAAATGGGAAAAATTTTGGGGAATAAATTTAAGAATGACACTATCAATTCCATACAAGGAAAACCAGTACAAAATGCTTTATTATAGATGGCATCTAGCACCGTCAAGATTGGCCAAAATTTCAACAAATACCTCGCTAAATTGCTGGAAATGTGATTCAATACATGGCACATATTATCATTTATGGTGGACTTGTGAAGAGGCAAAAAAATTCTGGAAAAGGATCAAAAATTGGTTGGAAGAAATAACAAAGGTTAAATTAGATTGGAAACCTGAACTCTTTCTATTAGGAATTATACTGACAAAATACAAAAAAGAAATACAATATCTAATATTACGTATACTTACAGCAGCAAGGATCGCTTTCGCCCAGAAGTGGAAAAATAAACTAAACCTAAATGAAGATGAAATAATAAGAAAAATTATGGACTGTGCCGAAATGGATAAATTAACGAAAGAAATACAGGGAAAAGAAGAATTAGAATTTTATTGGATATGGATAATTGGTATATAGTTGGATGGAACAAAGGAATAAAATGAAAAAATAGAATAACACTCAAAAATAATAATTATGAGTAAAACAAGGGGGCCAAGATTTGTGAATTCAAATCAGGATGATAGCTGGAAAATAGACTGTAGATTAGAACCCTAAAGAAAAAAGGAAAGGATATGAAACAAAGTTGGGTGTGTGGAAATACCATCCCCAAGAAAACATGAACTGGGATCTGAAAAAGACACCTGTCCTATAAAACAATAGAAAAAGAAAGGAAGGGAAGAAGAAAGGAAGGAGGGGAGGAAGGAAGTAGAGAATTGAGGGATGAAGGAAAGGAAAGGAGAGAGTAGAAGAGAGAGAAAGAGAAGGAGAGAAAGTAGGAGAGGAAGAAGAAGTGTGGAGGAGAGGTAAGGGAAGAAGAAAGAGTGTTATTCTATTTCCCCCCCCCCCCACCCATCTCTGCTGCTGCTGGACTGTGAAGGGACAAAGGCTAGTGGAGAAGGCGGGGTGGGGCGGGAAGCCAGCCCGTGGCGGCTACTGCCAGCCCGCGGCCTCCCTACCCTGAGAGAGAAACCCGGGAGAAGATGTGGGGAGGGGAGGGAATTCATCGCTGTTGGTTTTGCCAGCCAGAGACCTTGGGCAAACTTACAGGTTGGCAATGCCCGCCTTGTGCACGGCAGTGGAGATGGCTTTGATGGCCATGCAGAGCGAGTTGAGCAGCTGGGTGAGCTCTCCGGTGCCCCGCGCTTTCCTGCCTCCTTCCATCACGAACCAGGTCACAGATAGTGGTCACCTTGGTGTCGAAGGTGGACCGGTCTGTCATGATGGCAAACGGCTGTGGTGTTGGCGCTTGGACAGGGAGGAGGAGGAGGAGGAAGAAGAAGAGGAGGAAGTGGTGGCCGAGCCGAATCCTTTTGAGAGGGGACGGGCGCGACCTGGGAAGCGTCGGCATGCCCGCCTAACTCTGCAAAGGGGGAGAAGGAGAGGAGGGCCGTCTCCTCCCCCCAGCCGCCCTATTGTGGAGAGACAAAGGCTAGTGGAGGAGGCGGGGCGGGGGGAAAGCCAGACCGCAGCGGCTACTGCCAGCCCGCGGCCTCCCTAGGGAAGGCCTTTGCAAGGGAAGGCCTTCCCTTGATAAAGGCCACCGCCGCCCACCTGAAGTGGTGAAGCCTCCTGATTCCCACCGGTTACTCACCAGTGAAGCAGCAAAAGCAAACGGCGAAGGCGAAATGAAATGGAGACTTGTGAGTCGCGCGGCATGCTTAAGTGGACTCCAGCCAATCAGTGAGCTGGCTGGGATGGAAAACTTTAAGCACGCGGCGTGCTTAAAGTTTTCCATCCCAGCCAGCTCACTGATTGGCTGGGGTCCAGGCCAATCAGTGAGCGGCAGGCTGGGCTGGCTTAGATTTTTAGTGTAGAATAGATGGGGGAATGGAACGAGCGAGCTAGCGGCAGCTGATGGGCGGGGGAGCGAGCGCCAAAATAAAGCGGGGTCTTTTGAGAACGGCCCAGGACACGGGAAAAATTATGAAAAGGCATGCCTGTCCCGCCAGATGCGGGACGTCTGGTCACCTTAGTCATAATGCTATGAAAATCTCTGAATGAAACCTAGTTATTTTCTGCACAGAAATGCACCTAGGCAATTGCCAGATACTTTAAACTTTAAATTCCTGTCAAACCACTCAGACCAGTCAATGGCAAGGGAATGTGGGAGTCATTCATTCTAAATAGCAAGAAATTGCCTAACCAGGCCTAGACAGTATTAATCTAAATAGATCACGGACGGAAAGCACTAACAGTGCTTTTCGAACAGGTAGAGAGACCAATGGTTGGTACTTAATGACAGGGCTCCAAATTTTATTTTCCAAGTCTTACATCTGAGAGAGAAAAATGTATCATGAATGTTCTATAAGCATGCAGGATGATTTTCCTCCCCATCCCCCAACTATATTCATTTTACTTACCAAATTAAACTATCTATGCAATTTATATTTTCCTGGATAATGCCTTTCCTGCCAAGCACAAAGACATGACAAAGCAATTTTGAAACCTTTGTGCCCAGTTTTATAGCACTTTTTGAAATTGTTTCACTTGAATAGAATACAAATTTGAACTATTTGCAAAAGTCTCTGCAGGTTTTTCTTTATTATTCTCAAGTACTGACTCTGAATACTTACAATTAACATTATGTTATTAGAAAGTAGCCAACATAGGACCAGCGGGGGTATTTAGTTGGTTTGGACCAGTTCGGGCGAACCAGTAGCGGAAATTTTGACTGGTTTGTCAAACCGGTAAATATCTCTGTCTGCCCCTGCCTGTCTCTTTGCCCCACCTTCCCACTTAACGCTCAACCTGCCCATCCCAGCACTATATGTTGCCTTCACCATGTGGCCCAGCTAATCGCCTCGCCAGTGGCCTCTGCACCTCATCCGCTCTGCTCAGCTCACCAAAGGTAAGCATGCCACCCGCTTGCCCTTTGCATGGGCAAGAGTTTGGATGGGGGCCCAGGGGCGCATCATTCTGAGGCCTCGGAAGTTCCATCCGCTTCTTGTTTGCCTTCGCCAGGGAACGCATCATTTCCCGGCTCCAGCCTTCCCAGGGCCTCCTCCTGTATGCCGTCCACTCTCCCTTCGCCTGTGGGCAAGCCGAGAGATGGTGGGACAGAGTGGACAGTGCATTGGGATTGCCTGCCTCCCCTCCCCAGGTCTCAGCCTCTGTCTGGTTCTTCCATGCACTTTTTGCCCAGAGGGAGACTGGAAGCTTTCTCTGCTTGCAAAAGGGGCACTTTGAAATGGAACTAATTGCCCCATTTACAAACAGACGAAGCTTCCAGTCTCTGTCATTTCTCCATTCAAGCGAAAAGTGTTTGGGTGCCTATGGGATGCTTGGGAATGGAACAAATCACTCCCTTCCCAAACGCCCCATAGGTACCTAAATACTTTTTGCCCAGAGGGAGACAAAGCTTCATCTGGTTGCAAATCGGGTGCTTTGAAACAGAGTTTCAACAGTTCCTGTGAAATGGAGCTTATAGCATGACGATTACTAGTTTGGGTAATAAAATAAGCAAGCTCCGGGAGCACCAAGAACTTCTCATGTCAACCCTGAGCTACAAATATTTTCCTTTATTTGTTCTTTCTTTTTAGTAATCATTTATTTTACCATTTTACTTTTCTTTCATTTAAATATCTTTCTTTAAAAAAATATGTTTAAGCATATTGGAGCTTAGGGAGCTTGAAGACCGAATTACTATTGCTAATAGAATAAAATTAGCTACTGCTACTAGCTACTGCTAGATCAGCAGGTCAGCGGTTCAAATCTCACCGGCTCAGGGTTGACTCAGCCTTCCATCCTTCCGAGGTGGGAAAATAATATATTTATATAATTATAAAATTATAATGTAAGTGGCAGTAGACTCCTATTTTAGAAAGTTTGACATTTGTTCTAGATAATTAAATATACTTCAGGAAAACTTTGTAATAGTAAAGAGCAGAACGTCAACTAATTTTCAAAAAGACTGTCTTTGTTTCTTCCAAGGATTTTTAAAGGTCACTTATCTTAGAATCTACCTAGATTTACATAGACCTAGATTTATAAACAGTCAATCTTTATTATGATCATAGACCAGTAAATAAAAGCATCAAAACAACAACAATAAAAAATAAAAGTAAAGAACAAATACAATAATATATTGCGATTGGTGGGGATTAACAGTGGGCACTTAAAATTTGCCTAATTTTATATACAACATAGCAGAATTTGGCCATATTCAGAGAAACTACTCCATATTGCTCTGATAATAGTAGTTGTGTGTAAAAAAGATCAGCATTTGCCCAACATTTTATTAGGTAAGTTGTTACAAATTGAGTCTGTGAGTCCTTATAGAAGATGCAATACAGCAGGACATGAATTATAGTTTCAATGACTCCTTATCCACAGAGATTCAAAGCTAACCAAATAACTTGACATTCTTCATCTGATTTAGAACCTTCCCTATTCCAATATTTTTGCTGACCCATTTCAGACTTCAGACAGTAAAAACTTTGGAAATACCTAGTAACTGAAAAGATCTTGCATTTGTTTTCTGCAGAAATGAGTCTATGGTGGGAAATAACAGTGACTGTTGATTGATAGCTGTTGTTGTTGCTGCTCATAGCATTCTGGATAATATTGACTGCCACAGAGTAAAGAGTTTGATAAACATTCTAAACTTTGCAAGTGACAGATACCTTACTCTCCATCACATTTCTAGGGACACTATTATGAAACGAAAAAGATTCCATGGCCATGAGCCAATAGTCTGAAGAGCATTCAACATTCAGAAGACTCCTGGATGTAGCATTCTGTATCTAAACTGTCCTTATTGGCTTTTTTTATAAACTCTATAGGACCTGAAGTAATTCTGGAGGAAAAGTCCTGATATATTTCTTGCTACACAAAGCAATGATTCAATTGTATATTTTGTAGAAAAATGGCCTCTTTCCTTCTCTAAAATAATGGCATGTCAAGATTTCTCAAAGTACTCAATATTTTTAACTCTTCCCACACTAACTTGATATGGGAAACAAAAGGAAAATCTGGAATGATTCAGACAAAAGGACCTTCTACTCTCACATTTGATTCCTTCATTGGCTAACCACATGCCAGTGGAAAGTCTTCAATGAGCCAAGGTGGCGCAGTGGTTAAATGCAGCACTGCAGGCTACTGCTAGATCAGCAGGTCAGCGGTTCAAATCTCACCGGCTCAGGGTTGACTCAGCCTTCCATCCTTCCGAGGTGGGAAAATGAGGACCCAGATTGTTGGGGGCAATATGCTGACTCTCTGTAAACCGCTTAGAGAGGCCTGAAAGGCCTATGAAGCGGTATATAAGTCTACTGCTATTGCTATTGCTAAAGAGACAATGAATATAATAGTAGCTTTTTGCTCTTCTTTCTTAGCAATTGATGTTGGAAAGACCTCTTATGTAAAAAAAACATAAAGATAAGCCATTCCAATGCCAGCTATAGGATTTGGGGGGGGGGCATAAACTATGACAGGTGGGTGTGGATTATTAGGGAAAGCATTGCAGCATGAATACTGACAGTGTCTCATGACACATCCGTGATAATGACCCACTGATAAATGGCATAGTTTTTTTCCAATTTTAAACTGAAAAAATGACATTTTAAAGGAAATTTGCTTCACTGATTGTGGTCTACTTACTTCCAAATTTCCTATTTAGTCATGTATGAAAGGGAAAAATGAGCCATTCAGTGTACATAAGAACTCTGACAGACCAGGTCTGAGGCCTAGACCAGCATTCCTAGTTCAAAAGCAGAATATGCCAATAACCTCTATTCCATAGCAATTGATACTCAGAGGCATAGTGCTCCAAGTGAATCTATGCCCATCCTGTTTAGAAGACATAGATAGCTAGATCTCCCATGGAATACTTGCATGTATTCTGAGTTGCACTGTTTCCTTCAATATGTCAAATTATTTTCCTACCTTAAAAAATGTTTTTGGGAGGAGGAGCCAACGTCGCAATGATACATTGTGCGGATTTGACTGTCCGAATCCACCTATGACACTTTTGCTCCTGGATGGTCTGGAAGGACCTAAACCGTCCCGAAGAGACGGTGATTGGGAAGACAAGACCTTGCTGGTCGCAGGGACATCGCAAAGTCCCTGATTGACCCAAGGGAAGTGCTTCCAACCGGCGCCCCCCCCCCCCAGCTGACATAGTTGGAGACGGCTCCAGGAAGAGAGAAATGAAAGTGTTTCTACCTGGTGAGGTTTTCTTTTCTTTTCTTTTAGAAGATTGCCCTAAGAAACTCTTTTCTTAAGCTTAATTAGTCTATTAAGCAAGAACAAAGTGGCATATTTAATCCCTATTGGACTGCCTTAGAAAGTTTTTTGCTCTTGCTTGTAATCTTTTGTGGATTGAGTGATTGCAATGCTTCCATTTTTTCCGCTTGAGGTGAAGGGATCTTTTTTCCCCCTATTTCCCTTTACTACTTTAACCTTTTTGGCTTAAATTAAAACTCTTTACTTTAATAAATTTCTTCTTCTACTTGTTACAATATTATATTAAAAATACTTAAGGAAAGAGGTTTTAAAACAATTGAATCTGACACTTGGAAGCCCAAGTCTGAAGCTTTTTTTCTTTTGCTGTTGTAACAATGTTTCTTTTGTTCACTCTTATCTGATTATACTGAGTGTGCAACAAAAGGGTTTGGAACGTCTCTTTAAACCCTGATAAAGACCCAAGGTCACAAATAGTGGTGTGTAGAAAATATTTTGACAAGAATTGGAAAAGGAAAGAAAAACTTCTTTGAAAACCATAAAAGAACATTTGTCTAAAATAAAAGTAGATATATTCTTCAAAATCTGTGACAGGCTAGAGTGGCAGATCGTACCAAATTCTTCTTCTTGCTCTTTCTCTTTATTTTTCCTTACTCTAAAAAATGGAACAATACTCAGATGAAGAAAACTTGTTAATTCAAAACATTTTGGCTGGACTTCAAAACATCTCAGAAGGACTTGAGAGATTTGACAAGAAATGGGACAGACTATGGGATAGAACTCAGATGAACTTATACATGGAGTAAACGTGAGTGAAAGTGGAAAGAAGGGAAGCTGGAAAAGTGACTTTGATAATTTGGTGTTCCACCCCACACTCCAAGATGTAGGAGAAAAAGAAAGAGCGAAAAAGATGGAGTTAATAAGACAAATCTATTTAGAAACAAACCTGACAACCAAAGTTAAGCTTACATTGATAACAACTCAAGGGCAACAAAACCACATGAGAGATCATTTAAGCTTCAGTGTGCGGAGAGAAGTCTTAAACCCTGGAAAGGTTCTGGATATAGAATTGACACAACAACTGGCGAGAGATGAAATACCATTTTGTTACTGGAAAGATACTGGTTAAAAATGCCAATTGATGGAAAAAAGCTAGTTAATTTTTGATGATTATTACGTAGAGATTTTAGTACCTTATAGACTGTTTTAGATTACCATTGAATGTTTATCCATTAACATAAATTTACTATGATACTAATAGAGAAATAATAACCCTAGTTAGGATAAATAACCAGGCCATAGAAATGCTAATGTACATTCTGGGTGATTGTCAAGTAGAAATGTTAATATTTCTTAGATTGTCTTAGATGTCTAATATTTATTTTCTTAGCACGTAATTAACTAATTTGGGATTGAGGGAAAAGTCCTATAAATCTTATTAATAAATCATTGTTTAAAGATGCTTATAAAGTTATAATATTGTGTGGGCCTGGAGAGGAGAGGTGAGATAATCAGTAAATATCCTTTAGTTAACTACAATAATAACAATGAAATGTTAATGGACAATATTTAATGATACATATAGGTGTGTTATGGGGGGGGAGGGGAATGCTTAGATATCTTACTTAACCGAATTAATTTTAGAACATGTCATAAAGGTGCAATGGTATTGGAGATCTATTGAAATTGCAAATGAACGCCAGTAGGTGGTTGTGTTTTCTAATATAAATGACCCTAGATAAAAACATGTTTAAACAATGGTAACCAAATGAGAATTATGGTACAGGGATAGTAAAATACATAACTTTTCTTTCTTGACTTAAAATGTACAACATGATTTGAATGAAGTATATATAAGGACTGTAGAAGAAACGCAGGGAATATATTTGTAACCAATCGATACGCTTTCAACAAGATGTAACAAAAGATGATTTTTTTCCTATTTTGTTTTTTGTCTAACTAAAACAATAAAAAAAATTCTCAAAAAAATATGTTTTAATGGCATAGCATGCACAAAGTACGCAAAAAAGTGATTCAACAGGAAGTTCTCCAACTGGACACTCGTGGGGGGGGGTGAGCTCTGAAGAGCCTCACATGAAGCCTGTCTGACAAACCAACTCTGGAGATTCTTTTTTGGATCAGAACCACCCTGGAGTGGGGGGAAAGAAGGGGCAGCGTCTCATCAGACCTAAGGGGAGTCCCACAGGTCCCTCACAGGTTTGAAATTTGCCCTCTGAATCGATCTTCCATGGAATACTTGCATATATTCTGAGTTGCATTGTTTCCTTTAACATGTCAAATTATTTTCCTACCTTAAAAATGTTTTGATGATGTAGCATGCAGAAACATTTACAATAGTGAAAGCTATTGATACAGGAGGAAAAAGTTCACACATCTATCCAGCTATCATTACAGGATAGAAATATTATAGTACATTCTAACCCCTCAGTTTAAATAGGTTACTGAAACAGAAATTAATAGTAGTAAATAACATGTGTAAGACAATAAGAATAAATTAATGGAAAATATGATTTATTCCTTCTAAACAGTTTTCAACAAATTCTCACCATCAGCATTCCCCATTCCACCTGAGAGAGAACAGGTCTCTCTCATATATTATATACATTTAATGCTATTATGAAAGTGACTAAGTAATTAATAGCTTGCTAGTCTAGAGAGAAAAGCACTGTCAACAATTGAGTTTAGATATAGATGTTTCTTCCTTTCTCCCCTCCCCTTTTTTCTGAACACTTAATTTGTCTTTTTTTAAATGAAATGAATACCAATGAATTCACTACTATAGCTGTGTGAAAAAGTCATGCACGCTTTCAGTTTTAAGCTGTATTTACATGTTTAATCAACTTTTCACTCAGGGAAACCACACAAAAGTAGTACTTTGATGAAAATTTCTGTAGGAGGATTGAGATGCATAATTTTTATTAATAAAACCAAAATCTTTTAAAGGTTTGAGTGAGTTTATGTGCTAAAACAAACACAACTTGAATTTTTGAGAATGTTAGGATCGAAAGTAGCCAATCAGCAGCGAGCTTTGGCTGACCAATCAAAATGCACAGAGGCTAAATCTATGAGCCAATCAATGTTGTCATATTCTCTGACTATAAATAGGCATGAAAAGCATTGAGAAATTTAATTTAGCTCTGGCTATCGGCAAGGATGAAGGCCTTTGCTTTCAGCAGTACTGAGCAGTGGCATCACATCCTTGTGCTTCATGAAGAGGGTTACTCCTGTACAGAAATAGCCAAGAGAGTGAAATGCCATCGCACTACAGTGAGCAGAGTCGTTGAAAAACACCAAATAACTGGTTCAGTTGATGATAGGCTTCACTCTGGAAGACTAAGAAAGTCGACAAAACAGTAAGATTGGGTTCTGCAACTCATTTTGATGGCTGACAGGAAGCTCATCTCACCTCAGATTCACCCCAGTTTGGGGTGAAACATGTGATGTAAAAGTGTGCACAAGGACAGTGTGTCGCAGATTGCTTGCCAGAGGGCTCACAGACACTCTCGTCGATATGTGTGGGCCAAGAAGTATGCGAAGTGGACCAACGAACAGTGAGCCAAGGTTATCTTCAGTGACGAGAGCAATTTCTTCTTGACTAGGAATCAGTGCAATAAGTATGTAAGAAGATTTACAGCCTGAAGAATTTAGGCCATACTACCTGAATCTATCTGTGAAACATCCATTGCACATGATAATCTGGGGCTCTATCACTGCTTCTGGTATTGGTCGGATACAAATCATGCAGGGAATCATGAATTCCGAGCAGTATGCTGAAGTCCTGGAAGACCATGCTTCCTTCAGTTCAGAAACTTGTAGGGATTACTTTTAGGATGACAACGCTCCTTGTCATCGAGCCAAATCCGTCCAGCAGTGGATGAAGAAGCATGGTGTTTGATTCCTGGATTGGCCAGCTCAGAGCCCGGATTTGAATCCAATTGAGAACTTGTGGACCAAGATTGGTTACGAAATAAGCAAGAAGCATCTGAAGACCAACAGGGGCTGATTGAATCCATTATTGCAGCCTGGTACCACATTATCACCAAAGATCACGTGCAAAGGCTTATACAGTCTATGCTGAGGAGATGCCGCCTGGTGATAAGCAATAAGGGCTGGCCAATCTCATTTTTTATTCATAGTAAAAATGTTAACAAAACACTAGCATCAACCTTAGTAATTGCAACACGTATGCCACTGGGTATGCATCAGTTAATCTATTTTCATAGACATTGTAAGCATGCAAGAAAATTCACAATCCCCATTCAAACAGCACCAAATTGCAAAAAACGTATGCTTTTAACTTAAAAACCACCAGTATTTATTTAAATATAACAATATTTGCATAGCAGCATAAAATATAAAATCAATGGCTTATACAAAAATGTCATAAACCGTAAAGTGTAAAGTGTGGAGGACAGCTGTGTATGAACAATACAATGTATTGCTGCAATATAAGAAAAACCTATGCTGTAGTAAAACATATTGTTGTATCCTTTGATGAATAGCAAACCTTTCTTTTCCAAAATAAATTGATCACAAACAAAAATAAAATAACCAACTCATGACAACAAATCTGAATGGGACCTCACAATTCTGATTTGAAAGAAAACATATGCAAAATGCAAATGAGCATTTAAGAAAGTATGAAGTTTAGCTTATTTTGGGATAAGCAATGGAGCCATTTTGTTTCTCCATTTTTAAAAAACTTAAGGGTTTCTGGTTGAAAGCAAATTGTATGAAAATCCACAATTTGTTATTCTGGAGAGTCTGTGAAAGTAGCAAATGCAGAATCCACATATTCCCAGCCTCATACTATAATTTCCTTATGTAACATAGGATGGTTTGCAAAGCCTATTAAGAAGGGGAGGAGGGAGACTTCCGGTTTGGATGTATTGTCTGAAGAGCGGCTTTTTTAAGCAGCTCCAGTCCCGAGATTGCATTAAGCTGTCTAAACAGCATTCATCAGCTTTTGACAGATTGATTACCTCTTCTTTGGGCGAAGGAGGGGTGAGTAGCTGGGCTTGGGAAGTGCTCCACTAACCTCCCAAAGGAGATAAATCTGGGAAGTGGAAGGTGTGAACCCCCCTGTAACTCAGCGAACTCTGCGCCCATGATTCATTCTGCCTTTTTGCAGAAACAAAGACACACGTCCATCCCTTGTTCAACGATTGATTTATACCTGAATCCAAGACAGGCAGAGAAATACCAGAGAACTTCCAATTGTATGTATTAACAGACTTTAACTCCATTTTTCTAAAAATTCCTTCTATTAAACTACATGGCAGAAAGATAAAAATGGCGCTGAAGAGCTTTGAAGGCGGGGTTGTGCTGTAATGTTATAAACTACCACAGAGCTTAAAATTACTTAAAGATCACTAAATCAGCAGTGATTTATTAGCAAGCTACAGAGTAATAATTGGAACAAGCGGTCTGTCTGGACTTATTAATTGGGTGCAAGATAAGATTAACTGAGGAAATGGCTTCAAAGCAAGCTAAAACAACTATAACTTCCAAGAGCGCAGGGAGTTCCCCTGCTCTGACAACTAAATTACAGTCATTGCTGCCCCCCCAACACTCCCCCTCCTGCTGGAGAACCTCTGACTCAAGAAATATTGCAAAGAGTTTTAAATGATGCTTTAAAAGACCATGCAGCTATGATGGAAATTAAAACACAGGAAAAGATTTCTGTTGCTTTCAAGGAGATTTCGGAAGAAGTGTTGGGATTGGTGCAGATTCGTAATCAAGAAACCAGAGAAGATATTTTAGAAGCCTTTAAATACTTATCTGCCTATGTCTCAGCATTGGAGGAGAAAGTGGAATAAGTTAGTGACTCTAATATTAATCTGGTAATTAAAATGGATGCGGTCCAAAGCAAGGTTGATGATGCAGACAATGAAATTACAATGTTGCAGTATAGACAGATGGAATTTGCTTTGAGAATAAGGGGCCTAAAAGAGAAAAACCAAGAAAACCTGAAGGAGATTTTCTCAGAAGCCTTTGATCAATTGTTGGGCCGGCCAGGAGAGGGCTTTGATTGGCAAATGGACAAGATATATCGTGTTAATTCATGGCTTGCCAGACAGAATCAACTCCCAAGAGACATTGTAGTGTATTTTGCCACAAGGGACATGAGGAATTTGATACTACAAGAGTCTTACAAAACCAAGCTGCAAATTGTGGGCCAGGAGGTGATAGTTCTGAAGAAAATCCCACCCAAAATGTTGTGATTTAGAAAAGGCAATACATTCTTAGTGAATGAACTCAAAAATCATCAGCTACAGTTCAGATGGGAAGCTCCAGTTGGATTAGTGGTCAACTAACTGGGACAAAGATATCGTCTTAACTCAGCTTGGAAGGCTAAAGATTTTTACAGCAATATACTGAAGGCTGGACATCCCCCCCGACTCCAGGATCCAGAGAAAGAGAGCAAGAAGGACAGACCAGACAGCAAGAAATTCAAGGATCATTGCAGGTGGACCAAGTCCGGACACCTCTGCTGGAACTAGAAGGAGCCAAGGAGCAAAGAAAAACTCGAATGGTCACTAGACACATGGAACAAGAGTTAAAGAAGCAACAAGCTCTCCAATACATTCACGCAACGGCTAAAGAAGCTACAGATTCTAGCTCAGAAGCGGTGGGAGGAGCCAGGCCGAAAACCAAACTACAAGATTTCCAGATGGCTCTAAAAAACTTCAGGGAGCTAAAGATGATAACTAAATTCTTCAATGGCTTAAGTTTACCACAGAAAAGGAAGAAAATAAATCATTATTTGAAACAATTCAAGAATGATATAATTTGCCTGCAAGAAACACATATTAGAACAATTGACCAGAAATATTTGATGAACGCAAGACTTGGACAACACTTTGTAGCCTCCGCCTCAGAGAAGAAAAACGGTAGTTATATATTTAAGAAAGGACATGAAAGCTGAACTAATTGAGGCAGACTCCCAAGGAAGATATATTGCAATAGAACTAGTATTAGAAGAGAAAAAGATACTCTTAATGGGAATATATGCTCCGAATCAACAACAACACAAATTTTACAAGATGTTCCATACCAAGTTAATACAATGGGACTATAGATCCTGCATATTAATGGGTGATTGGAATGGAGTTTTGGATACCAAGAAGGATAAGAAGGGTCTTCTGCAAAACATTCATAGGTGAGCGAAACTACCTAAGTCTTTTTTTGATATGATGGATGATATGGAGCTAAGAGATATATGGTGAGAAAGAAATGCAAAAGAACAGGACTTTACATTCTTTTCTGATAGACATCAATCTTTTTCCAGGATTGATTTCATATTAACAACAAATGATTTGCTTTCCAAGGTAAAGAAGACAAAGATATGTTCCAGAGCCTTAACAAATCACAACCCGGTTTGGATGGAATTGGAATTTGGGAAGGAATCTAGAAGGTGTTGGGGGTTAAATGAACATTTATTTAGATATGAGAAAAATGTCAATGAATGTAAAAAAACTGTTGAGAGAATATTTTGTTTTTAACATGAATAAGGGTACATCTATGGAAATGGTTTGGGATGCAAGTAAAGTGTACATGAGAGGACTCCTAATAAATTTAAATAAGTTACATAGACGTAGACGGGGGGGGGGGGAAGAAAGAAATTAGAGGAAGAGATTAGGAAGAAAGAGCAGGAGTTAATATTGAACCCAGGAGACAAGAAGATTAAAGAAGCAATTACCCTATTACGAGCACAATTTAACATGCTGATGTCAGACTAGGTGGCTACTAATTTGTTATATGCAAAACATAATACTTTCTGCAATGCAAATAAACCAGGTAGATGGTTAGCATATATGATCAGGAAGAAACAAAAATCTCGTAATATACCAAAAATATATTATAAAGGAAAAGAAGTTTATCAACAGGATGATGATCCAAAAGGCTTTCCTTGAATTTTTTACAGGATTGTACGCTGGTAATAAAATACAAGACTTAGATATAGATAGATAGTTGGACAAATAAAAAATACCTGTAGTTAAGGAGGAGCAAAGGGAGAGATTGAATTAATCAATAACTTTGGGGGAAATCCTCCAGGTAATTAAACAGTTAAAGGCTGGGAAAATACCGGGCACAGATGGCTTGACAGTGGTTTATTATAAAAATTTACAATTAGAAATGGTAGAGCCCCTTAAGGAATTATTTAACAAAATACAAGTGGAAGGAAAGGTACCTCCATCTTGGAGAACAGTTTTCATATCCTTGATACCTAAAGAAGATCAAGATCTTAGTCAACCAAAAAATTATAGGCCTATATCACTACTCAATACAGATTATAAAATTTTTACTAAAATAGTAGCGAATAGGTTGTTTGTTACTCAGCAACTGATTCATAATGATCAAACTGGTTTTATACAAGGGAGACAAATGAGAAGTAATGTAAGACAAATTGTTAATATATTGGAATATTTGGGAAAGAATAACCAAGTCCTCGCAGCGCTTATATTTCTAGATGCCGAGAAAGTATTTGATCGAGTGAATTGGCAATTTTTAATGAAAACAATGCAAAAGATGCAAATTGGAGAGTATTTTCTACAATCAATCAACGCAATATATCAGGAACAAACAGCACAAATTATAGTCAATGGAAGTTTAACAGAATCATTTAAAATTGAGAAAGGTACAAGACAGGATTGCCCCCTATTGCCATTATTGTTTATTATAACCCTGGAGTTATTGCTGAATAAAATACGGGGGTCAGATGATTTACAGGGAATTAAGATTAGGCACCAAGAATATAGATTACTTTCATTTGCGGATGACTTGGTTATAACTTTAACCCAACCAGGGAAATTTAGCAAGGTTTTAATGAATATGATTAATCAATATGGCCAAGTATCTGGGTTTAAAATAAATCTAGGGAAAACAAAGTTGTAAGTTAAAAATATGAATACTAATCAAAGGGAAGACTTAGAAAAAATAACAGGATGTGAAATAGTTAAAAGGTTAAATATCTAGGAGTTCATATCTCAACTTCAAATAGGAAATTATATAAGTATAATTATGAGCCATTATGGCATAGATTACAGGTAGAGATGAAAAATTGGGAAAAACTACAATTATTTTTGTTGGGAAGAATAGCAGCAGTGAAAATGAATGTCTTGCCTAAGTTTCTATTTCTTTTTCAAATACTACCAATCCTTAAAAAAGATGCAAATTTGCTTGAATGGCAGAAGGGTATTAACAAATTTGTTTGGGCAGGGAAGAAACCGAGAATAAAACTTAAAATAATGCAAGACGTATGTGAGAGAGGAGGCTTGAAAATGCCAAATCTAAAACTATACTATGAAGCAGTAGTTTTATCAATAATTAGTGACTGGATTAATTAAACAGAGGATAGATTACTGAATATCGAGGGGCATGACTTGATATACGGCTGGCATGCTTATTTGATATACGACAAGAAGGTGGATAAGACATTCAAAAGTCATATATTAAGGAATGATTTATTGCGTGTCTGGAAAAAATATCAATATAAAATAAATGATAAGATACCTATCTGGGCAATTCCCAGACATGCAATAGAGAACTTAAGTATAGCACAAAAACATGATGTAACTACATATAGACAGCTTCTTACTACAGAAAGAGGTGTATTACAGTTAAAACCCTTGAATGTACTGAAAGAGGAGAAGGTAATCTAAACATGGTTTCAGTATGGACAGTTGCAGGCCAGATGGAAAAAAGATCAGAAAATTGGTATTACGAAAGACGAGGACAATCTACTAAAACAAATCAGGGATCAAAGTCAAATGCACATAAAAAGGTTATATAACATTTTAATAGAAATGGATTCTGAAACAGAATTAGTTAAAGACTGTATAATAAAGTGGGCACAACATTTTGAAGAACCAATAATGTTGGACACTTGGGAAAATATATGGGTAAGAAATGTAAATTTTACATAAGCCCAAAACCTGAGAGAGAACTTTTCTAAGATGTTTTATAGATGGCACTTAGATCCTAAAAAATTGGCTTGCATGTATCCGAATTTGCAACCTAAATGCTGGAGGTGTGATTGTGTTGATGCTACATATTACCATATATGGTGGACTTGCAAAAAGGTTAAAGCATTTTGGATAAAAATATGGTGGATTATGCAAAATATTTTTAAAAAGAGGATAAAGTTTACCCCTCAGTTATTCTTGTTAGGTATAACTACTGATTATACTGTTATAGAGACTAACTTGATTTTGAACCTAATGACGGCAGCGAGACTGTTGGAGGTGCAATAATGGAAGAAGGAAAACTTGCCTACTATTCAAGAATGGACATTAACAAACTTAGCAGAGATGACTAAAATATCAGCATATCTTAAGGATCACTCAGATGAGAAATACAAACTGGAGTGGAGAAGATGGATTGACTATATTCAAAATAAATACGTGACTAAGAAATTCCAGATAGCTTATGACTGAAAAAGAAAGGAATGATATAATTGTTTATAGTTAGCTTAACAAAAGAGGAGTTAAAGCACAAATGAAAGATGAAGCTAAGTTTCTTTTAGTTTATTTTAGAATATGATTGTTAAAAATGTATACCCTGTATTTGCTCTGGGAAGTTGGGGGGGAGTTGAGGGGTGGAATGGGCTCGGGTGGGGAGGGTGGGGGAGGGAGGTAAATATTTGTAAAAGCTTTTTAAAAATTTCAATTAAAAAAAAAAGAAGGGGAGGAGGGGGGATAAATATAAGTCATGGCCACAGTGACTAAAATGTTCTCAAGATATCAAGATCTCTGGAACAAATAAATAGTTCATTTAAAAATATACACATAAAACAAAACAAAAACTGAAACAGCATAAAATATATTTAGGAACAAACTATCCAAGCATTCACTTCCACAGCCCTGGATCTTCATTTATCTTGCCCTATTGTAGTATCAACTGTTGGGACCCCTGAGACATTGTTTTTCCAAAGGACTACCGTACGCACCAGAGTATAAGACGCTCCAAAGTTTTGAAGAGGCAAATTAAAAAAAAAACTTTTTGCACTCTACAAACCTCCCCAAAACAGCCCATTTTTCACAAAAATGGCCCTGTTTTATTCCAAAAAAAAAAAAGGGCATGAATAGCCTTTAGGGGGCTTATAGAGTACTCCTGAGGGTTGGGGGGCAAAATTGAGCAAAAATGACCCATTTTTCACTCATTTCTGCCTTCCCCAGCCGCCAGGAGCTCTCTGAAAGCCTTCTGCAAGCTCTCCACGGCCATTTTGGTGAAGGGGTGGGGTTTCGAGAGGCCAAAAATGCTGTATTGAGTGTATAAGACACACTAAATAAACAAGCATATCAAATAGATTTGTGTATGTGTGTATGTATACACACAAAGGTGTATACACACACATACACACTCACACTCATTTGCAAAAAGAGTAAAAGACATACAAACTTATAAACAAATCCTGAATGAATAAGAGCTTTACAGGTACAAGCAACCTAAATTCATAACAGGATAGGAAAAAGCAAATTAGTTATCAATTCAATATGATAATGTTCCCAGGTTTGTCATGCGCCACTGAATCAAAGACTTTGCAGAAATCTATGTATCTATTGCTTTACCCTGCTCGAGTTGAGAGGTCCAAATGTTTTCGCGGTGTATGAGTTGCAGATTACAGGACAATTTTTTCCTGAAACCAAATTGCTTATTAGAGAGTAGGTTATTTGTCTCTAAGTGGAGAGTGATGGATTGATTTATGATGGATTCCATGACTTTACAGGTGACGCAGCAAAGGGAGATTGGTCTGTAATTCTCAAGAAGGCTGGGGTCTCCATTTTTGAAGATAGGTATGACTGTTGCTAATGACCATAGGTTAGGCAAGGAGCTCATTCTAAAGCATACTTCATAGATGATGCTTAGAGGTTTAGCTAAGGCAGTGGAGAGCTTTTTTAGAAAGTAGGTATATATTCCATCGAGGCCAAGAAAGAAGTAGCTTTAGGTTGTGTAGTGCCCTTTTGACAGTATCTTCAGTAAAATCAATGTGGATTAGCTAATTGCAATTGGTTATGGTACAAGTAGGAAATGAGGGGGAGAAGCCATTGCTGTTGGCAAAAACTGAACTGAAAAAATTGTGTAAGAGATTGGTCTTACCGGCATCATCGTTACAATCTACCCCATTTTGCCCTTTTAGAGGTAGGATGGTTTTTGAGTTTTTAAGTTTGGCATTTACGAAATTATAGAAGGCTTGATTGGATTTCGTGTGTAACAGCTCTTCCTCCTCTTTGCAGTGGTAATTGGTACATTCTGTTTTTATTTGGTGGCACAAGGTTTTGTATTGTTTTTGAACTTAGCTACGTAGCCAGTTTTATTTTTCCGCCAAAGGGATTTTTTGAGGGGATTGCAATTTTCTTATTTTATTGGGTAATTTGTTCTTTTTGGCTTTGGGTGTTAAAAAAGGTACATCTATATTAATGACTCTTTGGACTTCCGGGGCGGGACCTTGCTGATGGCGGCAGCTTAACGAGCTGACCCCGGGTTCCTGGCCGCGTTATCTGCCTAAATACCTGGTAGATACCTCATTCTTCAGGCAAAGAAGAGTGAGAGAGAGATCCAGCTGGTAAGAGCTTTTCTTTGAAGTTTGCAGCTTTTTTTTGCTGCGAATGGAAGGGGGGCCGACCGAAGGCTGAATCACATCTCCGTGCCAGAAACTTCTGCTGTAATCATTACGGCGCAAAGTAAGGAACCCCCGCTTAGGACAATTTTTGATATATTTATTTGAGATTAATACAAGCAGAGTCCGTACCCGAGAACCTTATCTGCCTTTTTTTTTAAAAAAAAAGAGAAAGAGCTTTCTTTGTGCACTTGGTTTCTAAAAAAATAAGCTCCTAAAATGGCGGGTGCCATATTCCTAACTGTCTGCAAAGAAAAAGATCAAAGGAACAGCCAGATAGCATTCTCTTATTAATTAGTTTCGTTTCTCTGAAGAGTTTACAAGACTTTTTTCTTATCTACTTTTAAAAGCTCTAAAAGACTCCTTGTTAATATAGAGACATTCCAAACAGAGATGAATATGAACTGTTTTGTTACAATGCTAATCTTTTGAAACCTGCTTTGTTACAATGCTCTTTTCTGAAACCTTTTGAAAAACCTCTAAGAACAAATAAAGGGGGGACTTAATACTTTCTTCCCTCGTAAGCTACACAATGGGCCAGCAGAGTTTGAATAATTGTTGAATAATTGTTTGAAGAAAAGATATAATGGCATCAAAATTAAATTCGGGGAGACCTCTTTTTAGGAGTACATCTCATGCACTTGGCACAAAGTTGCAGCTTCCACCCTCTACGCCCCCTACTGGAGATTTGCTAACGAAAAAACTTTTTTTTGAGACTCTTAGAGAATTTAGAGAGCAGAATTTAGAAACTCTCAGAGAATTCAGAGAGGAGTTAAAGAAATTTAATGCACACTTATATGATAAGCTTGATACTAGGATTGCCAAAACAAAGGATGATATGGTGGGACTTGTAACTGTATTGACAGAATATGTTTCTGGAATGGAAGATAAGCTAGAGGTTCTTGATGAAGCCAACACTAATTTGACATCCAAAATTGAAGTGGTGCAACAAAAAGTTGAAAACACTGAAAAACAAATTGTTATGATACACTACAAACAGATGGAGCTTGCATTAAGAGTCAGGGGGCTGCGTGAAAACGAACAGGAGAACTTGAAGCAGATTTTCTCAGAGGCGTTTAACTGTCTGGTGGAAAGACCGGGGTCCAACTTTGACTGGCAGATCGAAAAAATTTATCGCGCTAACTCCCCCGAGATGTAATTATATACTTTACTTCAAGAGAGTTTAGAAACATGATACTACAAGAGTCTTATAATACCAGGCTTCAAATTGGCAGACAGGACTTGATTGTCTTGAAAGAAATACCACCCCAAATGCTAAGAGCCAGGAGAGATTATGCTTTTCTAGTGGAAGAACTCAGAAACCGTCAGATACAGTATAGATGGGATGTACCATTTGGTATCATAATTACATTTGATAAGCAAAAATATCATCTCAACTCTGTATGGGAAGCCCGAGATTTTTATCACAAGACCCTGAAGGTGGGACACCCTGAATTATCTGGATCTGGAGAAAGACTACGAGAAGGACAAGATAAACAACAAATCACACACCTGCCAGACAAAAAGCACCATTTCCTCCTTCCAGAAGGGCAAGGGACCAGAGAACAAAGATCTAGCCGTATGACTACCAGACGAATGGGAAAACAAGGCATATTGCAACAACCTCAATAATCATCGGCCATTGATCAAGGAGTTATGGTCTGAACTCTTTACAGAAGAGAAAGAAAATATTTCACTATCTCAAACAGTTCAAGAACGATATAATTTGTCTGCAAGAAATTCATACCAAATCAACTGATCAAAAATATCTGTTCAACCCCGAACTTGGTCAATATTTTGTGACCTCTGCTATGGAAAAGAAAAATGGTATAGTTGTATACTTAAGAAAAGACATTAAGACTGAGTTAATTGAAGCAGATCCCTTTGGAAGATATATCGCATTAGACCTAATTCTGGGAAGGAAAAAAGACTTGATGGACAACTTCGAATTGAGAAATGTTTGGCGAGAAAGAAACGCAGAGGCATATGACTTCACCCCTTTTTCTGATGGACATCAATCCCTTTCAAGGATTGATTTTATACAAATCACTAATGATTTATTTTCTAGGGTGAAGAAGACAAAGATTGAGGCGAGGGTCCTCTTGGATCATAACCCAGTCTGGACGGAATTGGGAAGGGTAGTGCAGGCAAGAAGGTCTTGGAGGTCGAATGAGAGTTTATTTAGATATGAAAAGTATATTAATGATTGTAAAAAAATGCCATCTGAATACTTTGTTCTGAATACGAATAAGGGTATATTCATGGAATCAAAAGAAAAATCAAAAGAAAAATTTGAAATGTATCCAAATTGTGTTATAGAGGGAAGGAGGTACAAAGGGGACAAAATTAAGGGTTTAGATACTTAGATAAAGAGATAATACCCCTAGTTAGAGAAGAGTACAGGCAAAAGTTGAACCAACAAATAACTTCTGGGGAAAACCTGCAGGTAATCAAACAACTAAGATTAGGAACAATGTAAACTGCTTAAAGTTTGTGTAATGGCAAGAAGCTGAGTTCAACGCAGAGATTTTACTGATTTTTTTCTCTTTCTTTTTTCTTTTTCTTTTTTTAAATTTCCTTGGCTTTAATATATCTTAGACTGTGTTTGATAAAAAGCTATACCGTGTACGGGCTCTGGGAAGTCGGGGGGGGAGGGAGGTGGGGTCATAGGGGGGAGGGCGGGAGGGGGGGAGGGGGGAAATATAGTATGTGCCAGATTTTAAAGTAACATGATTGCACTTGTATACTGTTGCCTTTTTAATTCTAGTGTAAAAATAAGAAGCTGAATATATTGATAGATAGTAGAAATACACCGAAGGGAGGAGCAGAGGGAAAGAAGAAAAAGGGGTAGAGAGGGTGGGAGAGAGGATCGGAAGGAGGGTGAGATGGAAGGGAGGGAGTGTATTGGGAGAAAGGAGTGATAGAGGGGGAGGGGAAGTAGGAGAGGGGAATGTTGGAGAAAGGAAAGTTGGAGGGGGGTGAAAGAAAGGGTGTATGGAGGGTTGAAGTGGTATATTGGGTTTGTATTTTGGGGAGTATTTTTGACAAGGATGGCTGTGTTTATTGCTCAATGTTATATGGCCCCGGTCATGCACAGTATATATGTGACTGTATGAAATGAAAATGAAAATGAAAATAAAACATATTTGGCATAGATTAATGACTCTTTGAACTTCAAGTAGAAAAGTGTTATAATAGTCTTCAACAGAGTTTGCAGTCATTGAATAGGATTTGCCAATCTAGAGATGAGTGGTCAGCAGCTATGAGATCGTAGTTTGCTGTTTTGAAGTTGTATTTAGGAGTCCTATTATGAAATTCTTTGTATGGATGTAAATTTAGACAAAAGACAATTATGCTGTAGCCCTAGACTTACGATTCTGTTGCTAAGAAACAGTTGTTAGATCAGTTTTGCCCCATTTTACGGGCTTTATTGTCACAACTGTTAAGTTAATTACTACAACTGTTAAGTTAGTAACCTGGCTGTTGACTAAATCTGGCTTCCCCATTGACTTAGCTTGTCAGAAATCACACAATATGATCACATGACCCCAAGATACTGCAACTGTCATAAATATATGCCAGTTACAAGCGTCTAAATTTTGATCATGTGACAAGGCTGCTCTAATGGTTGTAAGTATGAAAAACGGTCATATGTTGCTTTTTTCAGTGTCAATGTAATTTTGACACACAAAAACACACTAAATAAATGGTTGTAAATAGAGGACTACTTGTATACATAAACTTTATGCTTTTCTGAAGGATCTCTTTCAGCAATGATCTCACCAATTTAATGGACAGAGAGAAAGGCTACCCTCATAGCAAAACTCTACTCAAAGAGACTTTTCATCTTGCTTATAGAAATGAACAATTATTCACTGGAGTTGTAGCACTATATTTGAATGACAGTAGTTCACTTCTCTGTAAATAGCAAGAAAAGAAATATTTATTATATTTTTGCCTAATTTGAATATATCAAGGGCTTTGTATAAATTATACCAGCGTGGAAAATATGAAGATTGACAGCAGCCTAGAACAGAAATGAGCTACCAGATTATTGTAAAAAACTGAATTTGGAGAGTTAAACAAGATGGAGAACAAGAATCTTCATATTTACAGAGTGAATATATTATATGACTGTCAGGACTGGAAGTGATGACACAATCAAAATAGGGGTTGAAATATTTTGAGATACGCAGACAACAGCACTTTATTAATTTAAAGAAGAGTTAAAAGACATAAAATATGAAATAAAGACGGAATGTGAAACGTCTAGTATTATTAAACCAATAAAAACCCACTTACTTAATGAACTTGCAGTTGATGTTTCTTTTGAGCTCAAAAACAGATAAACCTGACCACATACAAGAAAAATAAATAGAAAATTAATCCTAGTGAGGAGCACAACCAAAAACATAGATAAGACTATAACGAACAAAAATGAAGACAAGACTGATTTATTAAAGTAGAGTTCTTTTCAGTTATGAGAGCTGAAGAATGAGAGAAGACAACTTCTTCTGAACCCCCCCCCCCTTAATTTCACAGTCCTTGTAAATGGTTCAAGAGGATGACAGATTAGAAAAACTGATTACACTTAGCAAAGCTAAGAGAAGGCAGGGAAGACAAGGATCAGATTCCTGGAATGTCTCTAAGAAAGCTGCCGGTTGTCATCGGGACAAATCAAGGAAACGGGTATTTGTCTCTCCCGCCACCAGGCTAAGTAACCGGCAGAGCGCTATCCCGAAAGGTTGCTTTTCTGCAACCTACCTTTTAACCTTCTTTCCCACACCTTCCTACAGGTTTCCTCCCCAAATCTTTCCCCGCTTGCGTTCCTTCAACACCACTTCGCCTTCCTTCCCCAGACTCTCCCTATCGACTCCTTCCCCCACCAGGGGCGGGGCTTGGTGGGAGGGGGGAGGGATCTCACCAGCTTCGCGGCGCGACCCCGACGAAACTCAAAGGGGAAACCCGGAAGTGAGCTGATCAGCGGCCGCGTTTAGCGCAGGCGCATCTCTTACGTCATCGTGCACTTAGAGCAAAAATGGAAAACGCTTAGCGTGAACTAGGCTTCCGTTTCAGTAGCTGCTTCCTCCCACTCTAAGATTGAGGAGGGCAGCTTCAAGTGCAGAAAGTGAACCAACGGTATTGAGTAGGAGTAGCTTTTGCCTTCTTCTTTTTTTAGATCGGTCGAACACACACAAAAAATACTATTTCATACAGCGTATTGGGTGACATCCGAAATACTCTGAACAGTGTACAAAAAAACCCACAAAAATGATCCGTTATCAAATGTGCCTATTACCTTCAGCGTGGAAGCGCCGTGTCTGCTTCCAATATCTATTGCTAAGGAATGGGATGGGGTGGGGGGGGGGGGCGAAATGCCATTCTGATCCCGCCCCGTTGCCGCTTTTCGCAAATGTACGCGTGTCCTGTACTAAGATGGGACTTGCAATGACGAGCCTGCCTTTTTTTTTTTAAGGCAAATTATAGCGGGAAATTTCTCGCTACCATAAAATTTAGAATATGTCTCTGATGATATCCAGGCAGCGCAATTATACTAGGCTCCCCCTTCAAAGTTACGATTCTGTCCTGGATTTCTCTGTCATATGGGCCACGCGTTTCTTTTCATTGGGGGGGACGGGGCGGACGACAAGTGCTGAATTTTTGTTCATCACACAAGCAATGCTGAGGGTTGCCAGACTGTACTAGGTTAGATGATTGAAAGTATGAGAAAGTCACCCCCAACTCTGGTCATCTTTTAGTTAACTGGCTTTTCAAAATCAAATTTGGATTCAGGTGTAGTTTCAAAACAGAAATTATGTAGTTGGATTACCATGAATGTGAAAAAGATGGGAAATCACCGTATTGATTCTGAGATCAATTTACCCTGCATTTCTTTTTTGCTGACACTGCCTACCTAGTACTGATGATGTTACCTAGTTTAGTAATGAAACATCTGCAAGAAAACTATCAAACTCAGAGAGCACCAAGGACCCCACAGTTAAACCCTGAGCTACCAATATTCTCTTCTATGGATACAGTTTTTGGTTAAAGGGGGTCAGAGCCTGCCTTATATGAGGTGGCTCCCAGTAAATTTCATTCTAAATTTTTATCTGCTGTAGATCTGCATCTTATTTTGGTATAAGAGTAATGTATGTGTTAGGGTGAACGGATGAGACAGGACTCAGGCTTCAGTGACAACAACAGCTCTTTATTCAGCAAACTATGTTCAGATCCAGCAGTGGCCTGTCTGACAGCTAGCCCTTTCATAGGGTGCTGTCAGATGGTGTTGAGGACTCATAAAGTCCTCGAGTTACGACTGGGAGGCCAGCAACAGTCCAGGCCGTGCCCTGATTGGCTGGAGCACAGAATAGCCTGTTGCTAGCCACTAGAGCCACCCGGATTGGTCAGGGCGCAGCGTCAGCAGTTGCCAGATGCCGGGAGAGCGCCCATTGGTTCTCCCCGCCCTGACAGCCTGTTTAAATAGCTGTCAAGCGGGGAATGCATTTGAATCGCTGTATATAGTTCTACCGAATAAACCTGAGTTCTTTTGATGTCCTGGCTCTCGTCTCTTCCTTTCCTTCGATCCAGAAAAGATGGCTCAGCCAATCGGCTTCAAGTATTTTCCCGCCGGAATGGAGGACGTTGGTGGAGCCAACATTGATTGCCTCAGTCTCAATATCTAACACTCCTCCCCTCCTAGTTGGGCTTTCCCAATTAGTCCCGTAAGTAGACGGGGTGCTTGTGAATCCTTTCAGACCTGCGCAGCTCAGTTGGAGTTTGATCTCCTATGCTAAATGATCTGAGTTGACTGGTTGAACCAATTGGTGTTTCAGCAGAATAGTTTGGGTGCAGCCGGTCCAAGGAAGACCTTAGCCAGTGACCCATTAACAATTCAGCAGGGCTTCTTCCAGTAGTGGTACTTGGCGTGATGTGCTGTACGAGGAGGAATTTATCAACACGGGTTTGCCAATCATCTGGCCCATTCTAGATAGAGCTTCTTTGGCAGATCGCACCATTCTTTCCAGCTGATCATTATTGGAAAGGGGCGACGAGGACATGGCTGATCCCCTGCTCTGCGAAGAAGGTCTCAAATTGGATGGCTGTAAATTAGGGCCTGTTGTCCAAAACCAGAATATTGGGTAGGCCGTGCATGGAGAAAAGTCTCCATAGCACCTTGGTGACAACCTATGCAGTGGTGGTGGTCATGAGGATTCTAACCATTTCGAGTAGGTGTCCACAACTATGAGGAAAGTTTGCCCATGCATGGGGCCTGCAAAGTCGATGTGTACCCTAGACCAGGGTGCCTTAAGCCTCTCCCATTCGTGCACAGGCACCTCTGGGTGAGCTGGTTGGGATTCCAGGCACGATGTGCAGGTTGCTATCTACTCTGTGATCTCCCCATCCAAATTAGGCCACCACACATAAGTCCTTGCCAATGCTTTCATCTGGACAATTCCAGGATGCCCTACATGTAATGCGTCAAATATTGAAACCCTCAGTTTAGGTGGAACAATCACCCAGTCTCCCACAGCAGACACCCTCATACAGCATACAATTTGTTAGATATCCCTCCTCCTTGCTGACAGACGGACAGAGGTTTCCACCAAGGTCCTCTGTTCTGGGGGAACAGACGTGGAATCTCATTGGTTAAGAGGTCTGACAGATCACTTTAAAAAGGGATGCTGCCAGACCATTCCTGAGCTGGATATTTACTTGACTTGCAATAAAGAGGTATTGTTACTGAACCCTTTGTGTGCCTCCTTTACCCGATCTAACCCCTGCGACGAAGGTGGGATTGGAAGGCAACTAGCCAAACAAAAAGAGCAAACAGAATCTTTCAAGTAATTCCAGCCATCCAGCTGGAGAATCCTGTGGGGCCTCGAGCAAACCATCACTGAAGACGAAATTAAATCAGGATGGCTATGCACACCCCACCAACTTCACATGACCCAGCCACTGAGCACTGGGAATCATACATGTTACGATTTGAGTGTTTCCTCGCGGTGAACGATCTCACAGGCGTTCCAGAAACCCATAAGAAGAACATGTTCCTGGATTACTGTGGCCAGGAAGTGTTCAAAATGGCGAAAAACCTCTCGGAACCAACTCCACTCCAGTGTCCTGGTCTGCACTGCAACAAATGGTGAAGACTCACTACGCGTCCAAGCCGTCCAAATACATTCGCCAGCACGAATTCAACATCAGGAACCAGATGGAGGATGAATCCATCAATGAGTATGTAGCAGTGCTCCAAATAGCTGCAGCTTACTGTGAGTTCCGAGACCTGGACGAGCTGATTTTGGACCGCATAATTTGCGCCATGCGAGACATCACTCTGCAGAGGAGGCTATTTGCTAAATCTAACCTCTCTCTGCAGATTGCACTTGATGAGGCTAGAGCATCTGAATCCACCGCTGACAGAAACCCTGTAGCGCCAGAGCGCACCTCAAGACATGCGGAAGAGTACCCGCGTTCCTCACGAGACCACTGAACCCAAGAGCTCTGAAAGCGGGGAGGACGACAGGTACTGCATGCGCAAACCGGCATGAAAATTTAACTCGAAAACTCCATCCTGCGCCAGCTGTGGAGGAGACCATGCTCGAGCATCCTGCTGTTTTCGCGAAGCAATTTGCCAGCGATGCAAGCAGAAGGGGCACATCGCCAAGGTGTGCCGAAGCAAATTCCCTACTGCCACCAGACAGCCCAGAGGGCCGCAAAGCTGCCCTCCCAAAATGATGGTCCTTCTCATTGACTACCTGGAAAACTGACCCGTCTCCTCCAGTGACGTTGTACGCCACTCTGCAAAGAACCCACAAATAAAGCAAATTTTGAACTAGGTATGGTGGGGGTGGCCAAAGGGACCTGTTGGGGCTAATTTCAAAATGTATTTTGCCAAATAGGATGAATTGTTGGTTATTAACGGGTGTTTGTTGTGTGGGGACCAAGTAATTATTCCCAACAAATTGCGCATCGCAGTACTGGAAGCATTGCATGTAGGGCATCTGGGAATAGTCAGGATGAGGTCCTTAGCAAGGAATTACGTATGGTGGCCTAATATGGACAGGGAAATCGAAGAATGGGTAGCCACATGCACTCCCTGTCAGGAATCCAGACCGCCCCTCCCAGAAGCACCCTCTAAAGAATGGGAGTGACCACAAGCGCCATGGTCCCGGGTATACATTGATTTTGCAGGGCCGGTACATGGCCAAACATTCCTTATAATGGTGGACGCTTACTCAAAATAGTTAGAGCTAGTCCTAATAACATCAACCACAGCTGAAGCAGTAATCAAAGTTCTATGGAAACTTTTCTCCACACACGGGTTCCCTGATGTCTTGATCTCGGACAATGGCCCACAATTCATGGCCATGCCTTTTGAGACCATTCTAGCATCTCTAGGAATCAGGCATGCCCTGGTCGCGCCATTCCATCCGGCCTCCAATGGTCAGGCGGAGAGAATGTTACGATCTGCAAAAGAGGCCCTTGCTAGGATGGGCTCCGGCAATTGGCAAACACGAATCGATCACTACCTATTGATCCAACACATCACATCCAGCGCCACCACTGGGATAAGCCCCTCCGAGCTCCTCATGGGCCGCTGCCTAAGGTCTCACCTAGACTTGCTACCCCCAAATTATTCCACCACATCACACACACCCCCCCGACTCCACAAGCAAAGTCCAATCCTTCTCCATAGGTGATACGGTATACGAACACAACTACACAGGAGGAATATTGTGGGTTCCTGCCATGGTGATCGGAGTTACTGGTCCTCGATCGTATACAATAGAACTCGAGGATGGCAGATATTGGAGAAGGCACATTGACCAACTCCATAGCCAGATTTCCAATTCCAAACTTAGGCAACCAACAGTAACTCCTATGCAAAATAATCAAAACCAAAACCCCTCCACGTCAAACTCAAGCCTGGGAATCTCGGAAGACTTATCTGACTGATGCAGACTCTCAACGAGCTCCGAGTGAAAAAACTCCAGAAGCTCCAGCCGCGGCCTGTGGAAAGTTCCAGGAGCTTCCATCAGGCAGAACTGCAGAGCAAACAAGTCCATCCGACTTGTCCGAAGAAACCACTCTCACTGAACTGCGCAGATCAGGCAGAGCTACGCAAAAGCCTGCCTACCTGTGTGACTACATCACCAGCTGAGTTCATCTATCCTAGAGGGGAGGAGTGTTATATATCCCCCCCCCCCGTTGACAGATGGATAGAGGTTTTCACCAAGATCCTCTGTTCCGGCAGGAACAGAGGTTGAATCTCATTGGTCAACAAGTCTGACAGATCCCTTTAAAAAGGGATTCTGCCAGACCATTCCTGAGCCAGATGTTTATTTGACTTGCAATAAAGAGCTGTTGTTACTGAAGCCTTTGTGTGCCTCCTTTACCCGATCTAACACAGTTCATTCTGTTTTAACATATACAGTTTGAATTCAACCCCAACCGGCCCCTTGGGCTATCCCCTCCACACCCAATTGATGGAAAACAAAGAAATAATGATATTATTACATATACATTCCAGCAAGAAGGG